>NC_068434.1:9115690-9288190 GCF_023373465.1 Oncorhynchus keta
TCTCTACTCCCTACCTTTCTCACCCCTCACCCCTCCAACAGTATCCTGGGTAAGGAGTCTCCAGACTGCTATGAGCTGCAGGTGACGGTGAAGGACTACTGTTTTGGCCGGGCCAACCGTGTCGTGGGCGTGGCCGTGGTCCAGCTGAGGGATGTAGCTGACAGGAAGTCATGCGTGTGCTGGTGCCCACTGGGTAGAACTGTCCAGAAGGACGAGACGGGCGTGACGGTGATGCGTATCCTGTCTCAGCGGGCGGCCGACGAGGTGGCCAAGGACTTTGTCAAACTGAAGGATGAGACACGCCCTGTAGAGGAGGGGAGATGATGAGGGGATGAGGAAGGAGGAGAGAAGGACAGGGGAGAGAGGATAGGTAGAGGAGATGAGGAGAGAAGGAGAAGAGAGGGGGAGAGATGATAGGAAGAGGGGATGGGGAGAGAGGATAGGTAGAGGAAAGGAGGAGTGAGGATAGGTAGAGGAGAGGGGGAGAGATGATAGGAAGAGGGGATGGGGAGAGAGGATAGGTAGAGGAGAGGGGGAGAGAGGATAGGTAGAGGAAAGGAGGAGAGAGGATAGGTAGAGGAGATGGGGAGAGAGGATGAGTAGAGGAGAGAGGAGAGAGGATGAGTAGAGGAGAGAGGAGAGAGGATAGGTAGAGGAGAGGGGGAGAGAGGATAGGTAGAGGAGAGGGGGAGAGAGGATAGGTAGAGGAGAGGGGGAGAGAGGATAGGTAGAGGAAAGGAGGAGAGAGGATAGGTAGAGGAGATGGGGAGAGAGGATGAGTAGAGGAGAGAGGAGAGAGGATGAGTAGAGGAGAGAGGAGAGAGGATAGGTAGAGGAGAGGGGAGAGAGGATAGGTAGAGGAGAGGGGAGAGATGATAGGAAGAGGAGATGGGGAGAGAGGATGAGTAGAGGAGAGAGGAGAGAGGATGAGTAGAGGAGAGAGGAGAGAGGATAGGTAGAGGAGAGGGGGAGAGAGGATGAGTAGAGGAGAGAGGAGAGAGGATAGGTAGAAGAAAGGAGGAGAGAGGATAGGTAGAGGAGAGGGGGAGAGAGGATAGGTAGAGGAGAGGGGGAGAGAGGATAGGTAGAGGAGAGGGGGAGAGAGGTTGAGTAGAGGAGAGGGGAGAGAGGATAGGTAGAGGAGAGGGGGAGAGAGGATAGGTAGAGGAGAGGGGGAGAGAGGATAGGTAGAGGAGAGGGGGAGAGAGGATAGGAAGAGGAGATGGGGAGAGAGGATGAGTAGAGGAGAGAGGAGAGAGGATGAGTAGAGGAGAGAGGAGAGAGGATGAGTAGAGGAGAGAGGAGAGAGGATAGGTAGAGGAGAGGGGGAGAGAGGATAGGTAGAGGAGAGGGGGAGAGAGGATAGGTAGAGGAGAGGGGGAGAGAGGATAGGTAGAGGAGAGGGGGAGAGAGGATGAGTAGAGGAGAGAGGAGAGAGGATGAGTAGAGGAGAGAGGAGAGAGGATAGGTAGAGGAGAGGGGGAGAGAGGATAGGTAGAGGAGAGGGGGAGAGAGGATGAGTAGAGGAGAGAGGAGAGAGGATGAGTAGAGGAGAGAGGAGAGAGGATGAGTAGAGGAGGGAGGAGAGAGGATAGGTAGAGGAGAGGGGGAGAGAGGATGGGTAGAGGAGAGAGGATAGGTAGAGGAGAGGGGGAGAGAGGATGAGTAGAGGAGAGGGGGAGAGAGGATAGGTAGAGGAGAGGGGAGAGAGGATAGGTAGAGGAGAGAGAGGATTGATAGAGAAGAGGGGGAGAGAGGATAGAGGAGAGGGGGAGAGAGGATAGGTAGAGGAGAGAGGAAGAGAGAGGATAGATGGGGGAGAGAGGATAGGTAGAGGAGAGAGGAAGAGAGAGGATAAATAGAGGAGAGGGGGAGAGAGGATAGATAGAGGAGAGGGGGAGAGAGGATGGGTAGAGGAGAGGGGGAGAGAGGATAGATAGAGGAGGGGGAGAGAGGATAGGTAGAGGAGAGGGGGAGAGAGGATAGGTAGAGGAGAGGGGGGAGGATAGATAGAGGAGAGGGGAGAGAGGATAGATAGAGGAGAGGGGGAGAGAGGATAGATAGAGGAGAGGGGAGAGAGGATAGATAGAGGAGAGGTGGAGAGAGGATAGGTAGAGGAGAGGGGGAGAGAGGATAGATAGAGGAGAGGGGGAGAGAGGATAGGTAGAGGAGAGGGGGAGAGAGGATGGGTAGAGGAGAGGGGGAGAGAGGATAGGTAGAGGAGAGGGGGAGAGAGGATAGATAGAGGAGAGGGGGAGAGAGGATAGATAGAGGAGAGGGGGAGAGAGGATAGGAAGAGGAGAGAGGATAGGTAGAGGAGAGGTGGAGAGAGGATAGGTAGAGGAGAGAGGATAGGTAGAGGAGAGGTGGAGAGAGGATAGGTAGAGGAGAGAGGATAGGTAGAGGAGAGGTGGAGAGAGGATAGGTAGAGGAGAGAGGATAGGTAGAGGAGAGGGGGAGAGAGGATAGATAGAGGAGAGGGGGAGAGAGGATAGATAGAGGAGAGAGGATAGATAGAGGAGAGGGGGAGAGAGGATAGATAGAGGAGAGGGGGAGAGAGGATAGATAGAGGAGAGGGGGAGAGAGGATAGATAGAGGAGAGGGGGAGAGAGGATAGATAGAGGAGAGGTGGAGAGAGGATAGGTAGAGGAGAGGGGAGAGAGGATAGGTAGAGGAGAGGGGAGAGAGGATAGATAGAGGAGAGGTGGAGAGAGGATAGATAGAGGAGAGGGGAGAGGATAGGTAGAGGAGAGGGAGAGAGGATAGGTAGAGGAGAGGGGAGAGAGGATAGGTAGAGGAGAGGGGGAGAGAGGATAGATAGAGGAGAGGGGGAGAGAGGATAGGTAGAGGAGAGGGGGAGAGAGGATAGATAGAGGAGAGGTGGAGAGAGGATAGATAGAGGAGAGAGGATAGATAGAGGAGAGGGGAGAGAGGATAGTTAGAGGAGAGGTGGAGAGAGGATAGATAGAGGAGAGGTGGAGAGAGGATAGATAGAGGAGAGAGGATAGATAGAGGAGAGGGGGAGAGAGGATAGATAGAGGAGAGGTGGAGAGAGGATAGATAGAGGAGAGAGGATAGATAGAGGAGAGGTGGAGAGAGGATAGATAGAGGAGAGAGGATAGATAGAGGAGAGGAAGAGAGAGGATAGGTAGAGGAGAGAGGGAGAGAGGATAGGTAGAGGAGAGAGGATAGATAGAGGAGAGGTGGAGAGAGGATAGATAGAGGAGAGAGGATAGATAGAGGAGAGGAAGAGAGAGGATAGGTAGAGGAGAGGTGGAGAGAGGATAGATAGAGGAGAGGTGGAGAGAGGATAGTTAGAGGAGAGGTGGAGAGAGGATAGATAGAGGAGAGGTGGAGAGAGGATAGGTAGAGGAGAGGGGGAGAGAGGATAGATAGAGGAGAGGGGGAGAGAGGATAGATAGAGGAGAGGGGGAGAGAGGATAGATAGAGGAGAGGGGGAGAGAGGATAGATAGAGGAGAGGTGGAGAGAGGATAGGTAGAGGAGAGGGGGAGAGAGGATAGGTAGAGGAGAGGGGGAGAGAGGATAGATAGAGGAGAGGTGGAGAGAGGATAGATAGAGGAGAGGGGGAGAGAGGATAGGTAGAGGAGAGGGGGAGAGAGGATAGGTAGAGGAGAGGGGGAGAGAGGATAGGTAGAGGAGAGGGGGAGAGAGGATAGATAGAGGAGAGGGGGAGAGAGGATAGGTAGAGGAGAGGGGGAGAGAGGATAGATAGAGGAGAGGTGGAGAGAGGATAGATAGAGGAGAGAGGATAGATAGAGGAGAGGGGGAGAGAGGATAGTTAGAGGAGAGGTGGAGAGAGGATAGATAGAGGAGAGGTGGAGAGAGGATAGATAGAGGAGAGAGGATAGATAGAGGAGAGGGGAGAGAGGATAGATAGAGGAGAGGTGGGAGAGAGGATAGATAGAGGAGAGAGGATAGATAGAGGAGAGGTGGAGAGAGGATAGATAGAGGAGAGAGGATAGATAGAGGAGAGGAAGAGAGAGGATAGGTAGAGGAGAGAGGGAGAGAGGATAGGTAGAGGAGAGAGGATAGATAGAGGAGAGGTGGAGAGAGGATAGATAGAGGAGAGAGGATAGATAGAGGAGAGGAAGAGAGAGGATAGGTAGAGGAGAGGTGGAGAGAGGATAGATAGAGGAGAGGTGGAGAGAGGATAGTTAGAGGAGAGGTGGAGAGAGGATAGATAGAGGAGAGGTGGAGAGAGGATAGGTAGAGGAGAGGGGGAGAGAGGATAGATAGAGGAGAGGGGGAGAGAGGATAGATAGAGGAGAGAGGGAGAGAGGATAGATAGAGGAGAGGGGGAGAGAGGATAGATAGATAGAGGAGAGGGGGAGAGAGGATAGGTAGAGGAGAGGGGGAGAGAGGATAGGTAGAGGAGAGGGGGAGAGAGGATAGATAGAGGAGAGGGGGAGAGAGGATAGGTAGAGGAGAGGGGAAGAGAGGATAGATAGAGGAGAGGGGGAGAGAGGATAGGTAGAGGAGAGGGGGAGAGAAGATAGGTAGAGGAGAGGGGGAGAGAGGATAGGTAGAGGAGAGAGGAGAGAGGATAGATAGAGGAGAGGGGGAGAGAGGATAGGTAGAGGAGAGAGGAGAGAGGATAGATAGAGGAGAGGGGGAGAGAGGATAGATAGAGGAGAGGGGGAGAGAGGATAGATAGAGGAGAGGGGGAGAGAGGATAGATAGAGGAGAGGGGGAGAGAGGATTGATAGAGGAGAGGGGAGAGAGGATAGATAGAGGAGAGGGGGAGAGAGGATAGGTAGAGGAGAGGTGGAGAGAGGATAGGTAGAGGAGAGGGGGAGAGAGGATAGATAGAGGAGAGGGGGAGAGAGGATGAGTAGAGGAGAGAGGAGAGAGGATGAGTAGAGGAGAGAGGAGAGAGGATGAGTAGAGGAGAGAGGGAGAGAGGATAGGTAGAGGAGAGGGGGAGAGAGGATAGATAGAGGAGAGGGGGAGAGAGGATGGATAGATAGAGGAGAGGGGGAGAGAGGATAGATAGAGGAGAGAGGAAGAGAGAGGATAGATAGAGGAGAGGTGGAGAGAGGATAGGTAGAGGAGAGGTGGAGAGAGGATAGATAGAGGAGAGGGGGAGAGAGGATGGGTAGAGGAGAGGGGGAGAGAGGATAGATAGAGGAGAGAGGATAGATAGAGGAGAGAGGATAGATAGAGGAGAGAGGATAGATAGAGGAGAGAGGATAGATAGAGGAGAGGGGGAGAGAGGATGGGTAGAGGAGAGGGGGAGAGAGGATAGATAGAGGAGAGAGGATAGATAGAGGAGAGGTGGAGAGAGGATAGGTAGAGGAGAGGTGGAGAGAGGATAGGTAGAGGAGAGAGGATAGATAGAGGAGAGAGGATAGATAGAGGAGAGAGGATAGATAGAGGAGAGAGGATAGATAGAGGAGAGCTTCTCGAGATGGAGTTTGGAGAGGAGACTCGCCCGGTGGAAGAGAGGGAGATGAGCATCAACATATAAGTTGCCCTTCGGCAAATGTATCATTTCCTGCTTCCTGGTCCTCTGGGCCAATGAGAGGGCCTGTAGCAGGCACATGACTGATGAGGGACCAATCAGAGACTTTCACTGTATGCATCAATGTAGTGGAGTGTGACACAACACCACACACCTCCACTGTTGCTTTTATAACACACGCACACACACACACACACACACACACACACACACACTTGTCAGAGTACTGTACCAGTATCAGCACAGTCTAGGCCCTACAAGCATGTTCTCTACTTTTATATACTACTGGCTACAAGCATGAGCCCAACAACCTGGACCTAACCTGTGATGAGAACACATGAGTCTGACTCCCAGAGCCCAACACCCTGACTTAACCTGTGATGAGAACACATGAGTCTGACTCCCAGAGCCCAACACCCTGACTTAACATTTACATTTACATTTAAGTCATTTAGCAGACGCTCTTATCCAGAGCGACTTACAAATTGGTGCATACACCTTATGACAACCAGTGGAACAGCCACTTGCATCTAAATCTTGTTGGGGGGGAGAAGGATTACCTACCCTTACTTACCCTATCCTAGGTATTCCTTGAAGAGGTGGGGTTTCAGGTGTCTCCGGAAGGTGGTGATTGACTCCGCTGTCCTGGCGTCGTGAGGGAGTTTGTTCCACCATTGGGGGCCAGAGCAGCGAACAGTTTTGACTGGGCTGAGCGGGAACTGTACTTCCTCAGTGGTAGGGAGGCGAGCAGGCCAGAGGTGGATGAACGCAGTGCCCTTGTTTGGGTGTAGGGCCTGATCAGAGCCTGGAGGTACTGAGGTGCCGTTCCCCTCACAGCTCCGTAAGGCAAGCACCATGGTCTTGTAGCGGATGCGAGCTTCAACTGGAAGCCAGTGGAGAGAGCGGAGGAGCGAGGTGACGTGAGAGAACTTGGGAAGGTTGAACACCAGACGGGCTGCGGCGTTCTGGATGAGTTGTAGGGGTTTAATGGCACAGGCAGGGAGCCCAGCCAACAGCGAGTTGCAGTAATCCAGACGGGAGATGACAAGTGCCTGGATTAGGACCTGCGCCGCTTCCTGTGTGAGGCAGGGTCGTACTCTGCGGATGTTGTAGAGCATGAACCTACAGGAACGGGCCACCGCATTTGATGTTAGTTGAGAACGACAGGGTGTTGTCCAGGATCATGCCAAGGTTCTTAGCGCTCTGGGAGGAGGACACAATGGAGTTGTCAACCGTGATGGCGAGATCATGGAACGGGCAGTCCTTCCCCGGGAGGAAGAGCAGCTCCGTCTTGCCGAGGTTCAGCTTGAGGTGGTGATCCGTCATCCACACTGATATGTCTGCCAGACATGCAGAGATGCCATTCGCCACCTGGTCATCAGAAGGGGGAAAGGAGAAGATTAATTGTGTGTCGTCTGCATAGCAATGATAGGAGAGACCATGTGAGGTTATGACAGAGCCAAGTGACTTGGTGTATAGCGAGAATAGGAGAGTACCTATTAACCTGTGATGAGAACATATAAGTCTGACTCCCAGAGCCCAACACCCTGACTTAACCTGTGATGAGAACATATGAGTCTGACTCCCAGAGCCCAACACCCTGACTTAACCTGTGATGAGAACACATGAGTCTGACTCCCAGAGCCCAACACCCTGACTTAACCTGTGATGAGAACACATGAGTCTGACTCCCAGAGCCCAACACCCTGACTTAACCTGTGATGAGAACACATGAGTCTGACTCCCAGAGCCCAACACCCTGACTTAACCTGTGATGAGAACACATTAGTCTGACTCCCAGAGCCCAACACCCTGACTTAACCTGTGATGAGAACATATGAGTCTGACTCCCAGAGCCCAACACCCTGACTTAACCTGTGATGAGAACACATGAGTCTGACTCCCAGAGCCCAACACCCTGACTTAACCTGTGATGAGAACACATGAGTCTGACTCCCAGAGCCCAACACCCTGACTTAACCTGTGATGAGAACACATGAGTCTGACTCCCAGAGCCCAACACCCTGACTTAACCTGTGATGAGAACACATGAGTCTGACTCCCAGAGCCCAACACCCTGACTTAACCTGTGATGAGAACACATGGATTTCACATGACCTGTCTACAAGTGCTATCCCTGTTTTAGAGAGTAGGGTGAGGTACTAGAGTCACAGAGCCTGCTGGTTGACAGGGTGTGGTAGGGTCCATTTAGGAGAGAGTAGGGTGAGGTACTAGAGTCACAGAGCCTGCTGGTTGACAGGGTGTGGTAGGGTCCATTTAGGAGAGAGTAGGGTGAGGTGAACTGTCAGGAATATATGTTCCTATACACCACAGAGTTTAGGAGACTGTTCCTGTACACCACAGAGCATTTAGGAGAGTGTTCCTGTACACCACAGCATTTAGGAGAGTGTTCCTGTACACCACAGCATTTAGGAGAGTGTTCCTGCACACCACAGCATTTAGGAGAGTGTTCCTGTACACCACAGCATTTAGGAGAGTGTTCCTGTACACCACAGCATTTAGGAGAGTGTTCCTGCACACCACAGCATTTAGGAGAGTGTTCCTGTACACCACAGCATTTAGGAGAGTGTTCCTATACACCACAGCATTTAGGAGAGTGTTCCTGCACACCACAGCATTTAGGAGAGTGTTCCTGTACACCACAGAGTTTAGCAGAGTGTTCCATACACCACAGCATTTAGGAGACTGTTCCTGTACACCACAGCATTTAGGAGAGTGTTTACACCACAGCATTTAGGAGAGTGTTCCTGCACACCACAGAGTGTTGTTACCATACACCACAGCATTTAGGAGACTGTTTTACATCACAGAGTTAGCAGAGTGTTCCCATACACCACAGCATTTAGGAGAGTGTTCCTGCACACCACAGCATTTAGGAGAGTGTTCCTGCACACCACAGCATTTAGGAGAGTGTTCCTGCACACCACAGCATTTAGGAGAGTGTTCCTGTACACCACAGCATTTAGGAGAGTGTTCCTGTACACCACAGCATTTAGGAGAGTGTTCCTGCACACCACAGCATTTAGGAGAGTGTTCCTGTACACCACAGAGTTTAGCAGAGTGTTCCCATACACCACAGCATTTAGGAGACTGTTCCTGTACACCACAGCATTTAGGAGAGTGTTCCTGCACACCACAGCATTTAGGAGAGTGTTCCTGCACACCACAGCATTTAGGAGAGTGTTCCTGCACACCACAGCATTTAGGAGAGTGTTCCTGCACACCACAGCATTTAGGAGAGTGTTCCTGCACACCACAGCATTTAGGAGAGTGTTCCTGTACACCACAGCGTTTAGCAGAGTGTTCCCATACACCACAGCATTTAGGAGAGTGTTCCTGTACACCACAGCATTTAGGAGAGTGTTTCCCATACACCACAGCATTTAGAGAGACTGTTCCTGTACACCACAGCATTTAGAGACTGTTCCTGTACACCACAGCATTTTAGGAGAGTGTTCCTGTACATCACACAGTGTTCCCATACCATTTAGGAGAGTGTTCCTGCACACCAGCAGCATTTAGGAGAGTGTTCCTGCACACCACAGCATTTACACCACAGCATTTAGGAGACTGTTCCTGTACATCACAGAGTTTAGCAGAGTGTTCCCATACACCACAGCATTTAGGAGAGTGTTCCTGCACACCACAGCATTTAGGAGAGTGTTCCTGCACACCACAGAGTTTAGCAGAGTGTTACCATACACCACAGCATTTAGGAGAGTGTTCCTGTACATCACAGAGTTTAGCAGAGTGTTCCCATACACCACAGCATTTAGGAGAGTGTTCCTGTACACCACAGCATTTAGGAGAGTGTTCCTGCACACCACAGAGTATAGGAGAGTGTTCCTGCACACCACAGAGTATAGGAGAGTGTTCCTGCACACCACAGCATTTAGGAGAGTGGTCCTGCACACCACAGAGTTTAGCAGAGTGTTACCATACACCACAGCATTTAGGAGAGTGTTCCCGTACACCACAGCATTTAGCAGAGTGTTCCCGTACACCACAGCATTTAGGAGAGTGTTCCTGCACACCACAGCATTTAGGAGAGTGGTCCTGCACACCACAGAGTTTAGCAGAGTGTTCCCATACACCACAGCATTTAGGAGAGTGTTCCTGCACACCACAGCATTTAGGAGAGTGTTTCTGTACACCACAGCATTTAGGAGAGTGTTCCTGCACACCACAGCATTTAGGAGAGTGTTCCTGTACACCACAGCATTAAGGAGAGTGTTCCTATAGACCACAGCATTTAGGAGAGTGTTCCTGTACACCAGGCCTGCTTTACATCTGTCTCTGTAGGTAAAAAAAAACAATTATTTTCTATTACAAGACCTTCATCCCAATAACTTTCTAGATTTGTATTTATTTATTTTGGCAACTTCAGTTTCTCTTTTCAACTGTTACTGCATATACATGGGTGTTGTAGTGATGATGTCACCCATCAATCATCTACTTACTGAGACAGGGCTGGTCTCTCGTGTGAGCTTCTCCCCACGGTTCCACCATTGGTCTCAGTCGTTGGGCGTACTGTAATCGTAACAGACATTATCTGCCTGTCATTGGCCGAAAGAGAAGATGGACAGCTTCGCCATCCAATTATATCATACGGACGTGGAAGGGGATGGATATAGTATGAACTCTGTGTGTTATGCAGAGTTCCTAACCAAGTGGGAATTTACCACATACGACTGGGGAAAAATCCATTTGAACCACCCCCAACTGGTAATTACTAGCAGATAAGTAGTATAGCATCCAGCTCCCACTTCTCCCACATGCTGACCTCTGACATCAAAATACTAAGGAAATGACCTCGGTAACAGCACTTTTCAGCAGTTAAATGCAACAACAAAACATATTTTGTAATATAAATAATATATTAATATGTTTTTTTTTAAAAAAGCTATAATTTGTTTACAAGCTTGATAGCTGTCCTTTTAGTTTATGGTTGATGCAGCTTGTTGGCCATTAATCAAATGGTGTTTCTCAACGAGTTCAAAGACACGCGAATGCATCCAACTAGTATTTAACAACTTCACAACTGGTAAATTCCCACCTCCCACTTGGTTACGAACACAGCATTATTAACAACTAACGGAAAATGTTCACTTTCTAGCTCTGTTGATTTGGTTCTTATCTCTTGCACTCACACTGTTTCAATCTTACTGTAAGTTTGTAAAGAAATGCCTAACACCAGAGCATGCATTTATTGTATAGAATCAAAGTAGATCTTCAGCTGTGAATTTGTATGTATGTACTGTTAAATATGAAAAGATGGATATATACTGTATGTAAAGTACTTGTAAAATGATATAAAGCTGTGAAATGTTTAATATACTTGTAGGAATGTTTTGACAATAAGGCGTTGTGGTTTGGGGGGTGTGTTGGACTTGGAATGACATACGAAAGAGCGTTACACGTTTTTGTCAGTTGTGTTCCGTTGGTTGTCGAGCGTCGCCCACAACTGTGTTTATTTTACCAGGCGGTGAACCTCTACCTCCCCTCAAACCCCAAATACAGCTAGGCTAGTAGCATCTCTGTACTCTCTCAGGCTGATGTTGACTTTGTCTCTGGGGTGAGTCTCTCTCTCTCTCAGGCTGATGTTGACTTTGTCTCTGGGGTGAGTCTCTCTCTCTCTCAGGCTGATGTTGACTTTGTCTCTGGGGTGAGTCTCTCTCTCTCTCAGGCTGATGTTGACTTTGTCTCTGGGGTGAGTCTCTCTCTCTCAGGCTGATGTTGACTTTGTCTCTGGGGTGAGTCTCTCTCTCTCAGGCTGATGTTGACTTTGTCTCTGGGGTGAGTCCCTATCTCGCTATCTTTTCCCTCTAGCTCTCTCTTAGGCCAGATAGTATATGCACAGTTCTGCCTGATGAACTGCTGAATGTGTTTAATGTTACCCTGTCCTCCATCCTCTCCAAATCTTTGTCTTCTTCTCTTTTCTCCCACTCTCTTTTCTCCCTCTCTCTTTTCTCTCTTTTCTCCCACTCTCTTTTCTCCCACTCTCTTTTCTCCCACTCTCTTTTCTCCCTCTCTCTTTTCTCCCACTCTCTTTTCTCCCACTCTCTTTTCTCCCACTCTCATTCATTTCATTCTTCCTGTCCTTCTTGTATTCACTCGCTCATTTTCTCTCGCTCTCTCCTTCTCTCACTCCGTCTCTCTCTCTAAATACTGTACATCGTGATGAACTTATTTCTGTCCAGAAGGCTGATCATTAATAGGCACGACCAGGGTCGTGTTTATTAGGCACCAAAAGGAAGATAAAAAATAAAAAAAATCCAATCAAATTGTATTTGTCACATACAGATGTTATTGCGGGTGTAGCGAAATGCTTGTGTTTCTAGCTCCAACAGTGCACTAGTATCTAACAGTACACACAATCTAATATAAAGGAAGGGAATTAAGAATATATAAATATTTGGATGAGCAATGTCAGAGGGGCACAGACTAAGATACAGTACAATAGGACAGAATACAGTGTGTACATATGAGATGAGTAATGCAAAATATGTCAACATCATTATTAAAGTGGCTAGTGATCCATTTCCTTATAGTGGCCAGTGATTCCTAATCTGTGTCTATAGGCAGCAGCCTCTAATGTGGTAGTGGTGGCTGTTTAACAGTCTGATGGCCTTGAGATGGAAGCTGTTTTTCAGTCCCTCTGTCCCCGCGTTGATGCACCTGTACTGACCTCACCTTCTGGGTGAACAGGCAGTGACTCGGGTGGTTGTTGTCCCTTGATGATCTTATGGCCTTCATGTGACATCGGGTGCTGTAGGTGTCCTGGAGGGCGGATAGTTTACCCCCGAGGATGCGTTGGGCCGACCTCACTACCCTCTGGAGATCCCTGCGGTTGCGTGTGGTGCAGTTGCCGTACCAGGCGAGGAAACAGCCTAACAGGACGCACTCACAGATAGAGACTCTAGTGGGCAGATCTTAACATATAGTCTCACTGATAGAGACTCTAGTGGGCAGATCTTAACATATAGTCTCACAGATAGAGACTCTAGTGGGCAGATCTTAACATATAGTCTCACTGATAGAGACTCTAGTGGGCAGATCTTAACATATAGTCATCACAGATAGAGACGCTAGTGGGCAGATCTTAACATATAGTCTCACAGATAGAGACTCTAGTGGGCAGATCTTAACATATAGTCTCACAGATAGAGACTCTAGTGGGCAGATCTTAACATATAGTCTCACTGATAGAGACTCTAGTGGGCAGATCTTAACATATAGTCATCACAGATAGAGACGCTAGTGGGCAGATCTTAACATATAGTCTCACAGATAGAGACTCTAGTGGGCAGATCTTAACATATAGTCTCACAGATAGAGACGCTAGTGGGCAGATCTTAACATATAGTCTCACAGATAGAGACTCTAGTGGGCAGATCTTAACATATAGTCTCACAGATAGAGACTCTAGTGGGCAGATCTTAACATATAGTCTCACAGATAGAGACTCTAGTGGGCAGATCTTAACATATAGTCTCACAGATAGAGACTAGTGGGCAGATCTTAACATATAGTCTCACTGATAGAGACTTTAGTGGGCAGATCTTAACATATAGTCTCACAGATAGAGACTCTAGTGGGCAGATCTTAACATATAGTCTCACAGATAGAGACTCTAGTGGGCAGATCTTAACATATAGTCTCACTGATAGAGACTTTAGTGGGCAGATCTTAACATATAGTCTCACAGATAGAGACTCTAGTGGGCAGATCTTAACATATAGTCTCACAGATAGAGACTCTAGTGGGCAGATCTTAACATATAGTCTCACTGATAGAGACTTTAGTGGGCAGATCTTAACATATAGTCTCACAGATAGAGACTCTAGTGGGCAGATCTTAACATATAGTCTCACAGATAGAGACTCTAGTGGGCAGATCTTAACATATAGTCTCACTGATAGAGACTCTAGTGGGCAGATCTTAACATATAGTCTCACAGATAGAGACTCTAGTGGGCAGATCTTAACATATAGTCTCACAGATAGAGACTCTAGTGGGCAGATCTTAACATATAGTCTCACTGATAGAGACTCTAGTGGGCAGATCTTAACATATAGTCTCACAGATAGAGACTCTAGTGGGCAGATCTTAACATATAGTCTCACAGATAGAGACTCTAGTGGGCAGATCTTAACATATAGTCTCACAGATAGAGACTCTAGTGGGCAGATCTTAACATATAGTCTCACAGATAGAGACTCTAGTGGGCAGATCTTAACATATAGTCTCACTGATAGAGACTCTAGTGGGCAGATCTTAACATATAGTCTCACTGATAGAGACTCTAGTGGGCAGATCTTAACATATAGTCTCACAGATAGAGACTCTAGTGGGCAGATCTTAACATATAGTCTCACTGATAGAGACTCTAGTGGGCAGATCTTAACATAT
The DNA here is from genome assembly GCF_023373465.1 of Oncorhynchus keta. NCBI lineage: Eukaryota > Metazoa > Chordata > Actinopteri > Salmoniformes > Salmonidae > Oncorhynchus > Oncorhynchus keta. The sequence goes on from NC_068434.1 coordinate 9,129,607, forward strand.
AGTCTCACTGATAGAGACTCTAGTGGGCAGATCTTAACATATAGTCTCACAGATAGAGACTCTAGTGGGCAGATCTTAACATATAGTCTCACAGATAGAGACTCTAGTGGGCAGATCTTAACATATAGTCTCACTGATAGAGACTCTAGTGGGCAGATCTTAACATATAGTCTCACAGATAGAGACTCTAGTGGGCAGATCTTAACATATAGTCTCACAGATAGAGACTCTAGTGGGCAGATCTTAACATATAGTCTCACAGATAGAGACTCTAGTGGGCAGATCTTAACATATAGTCTCACAGATAGAGACTCTAGTGGGCAGATCTTAACATATAGTCTCACTGATAGAGACTCTAGTGGGCAGATCTTAACATATAGTCTCACTGATAGAGACTCTAGTGGGCAGATCTTAACATATAGTCTCACAGATAGAGACTCTAGTGGGCAGATCTTAACATATAGTCTCACTGATAGAGACTCTAGTGGGCAGATCTTAACATATAGTCTCACTGATAGAGACTCTAGTGGGCAGATCTTAACATATAGTCTCACAGATAGAGACTCTAGTGGGCAGATCTTAACATATAGTCTCAATGATAGAGACTCTAGTGGGCAGATCTTAACATATAGTCTCACAGATAGAGACTCTAGTGGGCAGATCTTAACATATAGTCTCACAGATAGAGACTCTAGTGGGCAGATCTTAACATATAGTCTCACAGATAGAGACTCTAGTGGGCAGATCTTAACATATAGTCTCACTGATAGAGACTCTAGTGGGCAGATCTTAACATATAGTCTCACTGATAGAGACTCTAGTGGGCAGATCTTAACATATAGTCTCACAGATAGAGACTCTAGTGGGCAGATCTTAACATATAGTCTCACAGATAGAGACTCTAGTGGGCAGATCTTAACATATAGTCTCACAGATAGAGACTCTAGTGGGCAGATCTTAACATATAGTCTCACAGATAGAGACTCTAGTGGGCAGATCTTAACATATAGTCTCACAGATAGAGACTCTAGTGGGCAGATCTTAACATATAGTCTCACAGATAGAGACTCTAGTGGGCAGATCTTAACATATAGTCTCACTGATAGAGACTCTAGTGGGCAGATCTTAACATATAGTCTCACAGATAGAGACTCTAGTGGGCAGATCTTAACATATAGTCTCACTGATAGAGACTCTAGTGGGCAGATCTTAACATATAGTCTCAATGATAGAGACTCTAGTGGGCAGATCTTAACATATAGTCTCACAGATAGAGACTCTAGTGGGCAGATCTTAACATATAGTCTCAATGATAGAGACTCTAGTGGGCAGATCTTAACATATAGTCTCACTGATAGAGACTCTAGTGGGCAGATCTTAACATATAGTCTCACAGATAGAGACTCTAGTGGGCAGATCTTAACATATAGTCTCACAGATAGAGACTCTAGTGGGCAGATCTTAACATATAGTCTCACAGATAGAGACTCTAGTGGGCAGATCTTAACATATAGTCTCACTGATAGAGACTCTAGTGGGCAGATCTTAACATATAGTCTCACTGATAGAGACTCTAGTGGGCAGATCTTAACATATAGTCTCACAGATAGAGACTCTAGTGGGCAGATCTTAACATATAGTCTCACAGATAGAGACTCTAGTGGGCAGATCTTAACATATAGTCTCACTGATAGAGACTCTAGTGGGCAGATCTTAACATATAGTCTCACAGATAGAGACTCTAGTGGGCAGATCTTAACATATAGTCTCACAGATAGAGACTCTAGTGGGCAGATCTTAACATATAGTCTCACTGATAGAGACTCTAGTGGGCAGATCTTAACATATAGTCTCACAGATAGAGACTCTAGTGGGCAGATCTTAACATATAGTCTCACAGATAGAGACTCTAGTGGGCAGATCTTAACATATAGTCTCACAGATAGACTCTAGTGGGCAGATCTTAACATATAGTCTCACAGATAGAGACTCTAGTGGGCAGATCTTAACATATAGTCTCACTGATAGACTCTAGTGGGCAGATCTTAACATATAGTCTCACAGATAGACTCTAGTGGGCAGATCTTAACATATAGTCTCACAGATAGACTCTAGTGGGCAGATCTTAACATATAGTCTCACTGATAGAGACTCTAGTGGGCAGATCTTAACATATAGTCTCACAGATAGAGACTCTAGTGGGCAGATCTTAACATATAGTCTCACAGATAGAGACTCTAGTGGGCAGATCTTAACATATAGTCTCACAGATAGAGACTCTAGTGGGCAGATCTTAACATATAGTCTCACAGATAGAGACTCTAGTGGGCAGATCTTAACATATAGTCTCACTGATAGAGACTCTAGTGGGCAGATCTTAACATATAGTCTCACAGATAGAGACTCTAGTGGGCAGATCTTAACATATAGTCTCACAGATAGAGACTCTAGTGGGCAGATCTTAACATATAGTCTCACAGATAGACTCTAGTGGGCAGATCTTAACATATAGTCTCACAGAGTGGGCAGATCTTAACATATAGTCTCACAGATAGACTCTAGTGGGCAGATCTTAACATATAGTCTCACAGATAGACTCTAGTGGGCAGATCTTAACATATAGTCTCACAGATAGACTCTAGTGGGCAGATCTTAACATATAGTCTCACTGATAGAGACTCTAGTGGGCAGATCTTAACATATAGTCTCACAGATAGAGACTCTAGTGGGCAGATCTTAACATATAGTCTCACAGATAGAGACTCTAGTGGGCAGATCTTAACATATAGTCTCACTGATAGAGACTCTAGTGGGCAGATCTTAACATATAGTCTCACAGATAGAGACTCTAGTGGGCAGATCTTAACATATAGTCTCACAGATAGAGACTCTAGTGGGCAGATCTTAACATATAGTCTCACTGAAGGGCAAGAGAGAACAAGACATGCAGTCCTCGAACAAACTGAAGGGAAAGAGAGAAGAAAATGGCACAGAGGGAAAGACTTAGTGAGGCATTTAATAAGAGGAGAAAGCAGAGGTAAAATAAAGAGGTTAGGGGAGCGGAGAGGGACTGTCTAGTCCGGCCCCGTGTTCCTGTTTATCTTCTGTGTGTAAGTGTCTGAATCCCCTCTAGATTCCAAGCCCACCTACCTCTCACCAGACAGACGTGAGAGGATAATATAATAATAATATATGCCATTTAGCAGACGCTTTTATCCAAAGCGACTTACAGTCATGTGTGCATACATTCTACGTATGGGTGGTCCCGGGAATCGAACCCACTACCCTGGCGTTACAAGCGCCATGCTCTACCAACTGTGCTACAGAAGGACCACAGAGGGGCAACATGAGACAGAGAGCAGAAGTGGGAGGGGCAACATGAGACAGAGAGGAGAAGAGAGAGGGGGCAACATGAGACAGAGAGGAGAAGAGAGAGGGAAGAAGAGAGAGAGAGAAGAGAGAGAAGAGGGGTAACATGAGACAGAGAGGAGACAGAGAGAAGAGAGAGGGGCAACATGAGAGAGAGGCAACATGAGACAGAGAGAAGAGAGGAGAAGAGAGAGGCAACAGAGCAGAAGAGAGAGGGGCAACATGAGACAGAGAGGAGAAGAGAGAGGGGCAACATGAGACAGAGAGGAGAAGAGAGAGAGGCAACATGAGACAGAGAGGAGAAGAGAGAGGGGCAACATGAGACAGAGAGGAGAAGAGAGAGAGGCAACATGAGACCGAGAGCAGAAGAGAGAGGGCAACATGAGACAGAGAGGAGAAGAGAGAGGGGCAACATGAGACAGAGAGGAGAAGAGAGAGGGGCAACATGAGACAGAGAGGAGAAGAGAGAGGGGCAACATGAGACAGAGAGGAGAAGTGAGAGGGGCAACATGAGACAGAGAGGAGAAGAGAGAGGGCAACATGAGACAGAGAGGAGAAGAGAGAGGGGCAACATGAGACAGAGAGGAGAAGAGAGAGGGGCAACATGAGCAACATGAGACAGAGAGGAGAAGAGGGAGGGGCAACATGAGACAGAGAGGAGAAGTGGGAGGGGCAACATGAGACAGAGAGGAAGAGGGAGAGGACAACATGAGACAGAGCAACAGAGACAGAAGAGAGAGGGGCAACATGAGACAGACAGAGACAGAGGAGAAGAGAGGGGCAACATGAGACAGAGAGGAGAAGAGGGAGGGGCAACATGAGACAGAGAGGAGAAGAGGAGGAGGGGCAACATGAGACAGACAGGAGAAGAGAGAGATGAGACAGAGAGGAGAAGAGGGAGGGCAACATGAGTCAGAGTGGAGAAGTGAGAGGGGCAACATGACACAGAGAGCAGAAGTGGGAGGGGCAACATGAGACAGAGAGAAGAGAGGGAGGGGCAACATGAGACAGAGAGGAGAAGAGGAGGGGCAACATGAGACAGAGAGCAGAAGTGGTAGGGGCAACATGAGACAGAGAGGAGAAAGGGAGGGCAACATGAGACAGAGGAGGAGAAGAGGAGGGGCAACATGAGTCAGAGTGGAGAAGTGAGAGGGGCAACATGACACAGAGAGCAGAAGTGGGAGGGGCAACATGAGACAGAGAACAGAAGAGAGAGGGGCAACATGAGACAGAGAGGAGAAGAGGGAGGGGCAACATGAGACAGAGAGCAGAAGAGGAGAGGGGCAACATGAGACAGAGAGAGGAAAGAGAGGGGAGAGAGAGAGGAGAAGAGAGAGGGGTAACATGAGACAGAGAGGAGAAGAGAGAGGGGCAACATGAGACCGAGAGCAGAGGGTAACATGAGACAGAGAGGAGAAGAGAGGGGCAACATGAGACAGAGAGGAGAAGCAACATGAGACCGAGAGGAGGAGAGAGGGGCAACATGAGACAGAGAGGAGGAGAGGGGCAACATGAGACAGAGAGGAGAAGAGAGAGGGGCAACATGAGACAGAGAGGAGAGAGAGAGGAGACAGAAGAGAGAGAGGGGCAACATGAGACAGATGAGACAGAGAAGAGAGAGGGGCAACATGAGACAGAGAGACAGAGAGGAGAGAGAGGGGCAACATGAGACAGAGAGGAGAAGAGAGAGGGGCAACATGAGACAGAGAGGAGAAGTGAGAGGGGCAACATGAGACAGAGAGGAAGAGGGAGAGGCAACATGAGACAGAGAGGAGAAGAGAGAGGGGCAACATGAGACAGACAGGAGAAGAGAGAGGGGCAACATGAGACAGAGGGGCAACATGAGACAGAGAGAGAGTGGGAGGGCAACATGAGACAGAGAGGAAGAGGGAGAGGCAACATGAGACAGAGAGGAGAAGAGAGAGGGGCAACATGAGACAGACAGGAGAAGAGAGAGGGGCAACATGAGACAGAGAGCAGAAGTGAGAGGGGCAACATGAGACAGAGAGGAAGGGAGAGGCAACATGAGACAGAGAGGAGAGAGAGAGAGGGGCAACATGAGACAGACAGGAGAAGAGAGAGGGGCAACATGAGACAGAGAGGAGAAGAGGGAGGGGCAACATGAGACAGAGAGGAGAAGAGGGAGGGGCAACATGAGACAGACAGGAGAAGAGAGAGGGGCAACATGAGACAGAGAGGAGAAGAGGGAGGGGCAACATGAGTCAGAGTGGAGAAGTGAGAGGGGCAACATGACACAGAGAGCAGAAGTGGGAGGGGCAACATGAGACAGAGAGGAGAAGAGGGAGGGGCAACATGAGACAGAGAGGAGAAGAGGGAGGGGCAACATGAGACAGAGAGCAGAAGTGGTAGGGGCAACATGAGACAGAGAGGAGAAGAGGGAGGGGCAACATGAGACAGAGAGGAGAAGAGGGAGGGGCAACATGAGTCAGAGTGGAGAAGTGAGAGGGGCAACATGACACAGAGAGCAGAAGTGGGAGGGGCAACATGAGACAGAGAACAGAAGAGAGAGGGGCAACATGAGACAGAGAGGAGAAGTGGGAGGGGCAACATGAGACAGAGAGGAGAAGAGAGAGGGGCAACATGAGACAGAGAGCAGAAGAGAGAGGGGCACCATGAGACAGAGAGGAGAAGAGAGAGGGGCAACATGAGACAGAGAGCAGAAGAGAGAGGGGCACCATGAGACAGAGAGGAGAAGAGAGAGGGGCAACATGAGACAGAGAGGAGAAGAGAGAGGGGCAACATGAGACAGAGAGGAGAAGAGAGAGGGGCAACATGAGACAGAGAGGAGAAGAGAGAGGGGCAACATGAGACAGAGAGCAGAAGAGAGAGGGGCAACATGAGACAGAGAGGAGAAGAGAGAGGGGCAACATGAGACAGAGAGCAGAAGAGAGAGAGGCAACATGAGACAGAGAGGAGAAGAGAGAGGGGCAACATGAGACAGAGAGGAGAAGAGAGAGGGGCAACATGAGACAGAGAGGAGAAGTGGGAGGGGCAACATGAGACAGAGAGGAGAAGAGAGAGGGGCAACATGAGACAGAGAGGAGAAGTGGGAGGGGCAACATGAGACAGAGAGGAGAAGTGGGAGGGGCAACATGAGACAGAGAGCAGAAGAGAGAGAGGCAACATGAGACAGAGAGGAGAAGAGAGAGGGGCAACATGAGACAGAGAGGAGAAGTGGGAGGGGCAACATGAGACAGAGAGGAGAAGTGGGAGGGGCAACATGAGACCGAGAGCAGAAGAGAGAGGGGCAACATGAGACAGAGAACAGAAGAGAGAGGGGCAACATGAGACAGAGAGGAGAAGTGGGAGGGGCAACATGAGTCAGAGTGGAGAAGTGAGAGGGGCAACATGACACAGAGAGCAGAAGTGGGAGGGGCAACATGAGACAGAGAACAGAAGAGAGAGGGGCAACATGAGACAGAGAGGAGAAGTGGGAGGGGCAACATGAGACAGAGAGGAGAAGAGAGAGGGGCAACATGAGACAGAGAGCAGAAGAGAGAGGGGCACCATGAGACAGAGAGGAGAAGAGAGAGGGGCAACATGAGACAGAGAGCAGAAGAGAGAGGGGCACCATGAGACAGAGAGGAGAAGAGAGAGGGGCAACATGAGACAGAGAGGAGAAGAGAGAGGGGCACCATGAGACAGAGAGGAGAAGAGAGAGGGGCAACATGAGACAGAGAGGAGAAGAGGGAGGGGCAACATGAGACAGAGAGCAGAAGAGAGAGGGGCACCATGAGACAGAGAGGAGAAGAGAGAGGGGCAACATGAGACAGAGAGCAGAAGAGAGAGAGGCAACATGAGACAGAGAGGAGAAGAGAGAGGGGCAACATGAGACAGAGAGGAGAAGAGAGAGGGGCAACATAAGACAGAGAGGAGAAGTGGGAGGGGCAACATGAGACAGAGAGGAGAAGAGAGAGGGGCAACATGAGACAGAGAGGAGAAGTGGGAGGGGCAACATGAGACAGAGAGGAGAAGTGGGAGGGGCAACATGAGACAGAGAGCAGAAGAGAGAGAGGCAACATGAGACAGAGAGGAGAAGAGAGAGGGGCAACATGAGACAGAGAGGAGAAGTGGGAGGGGCAACATGAGACAGAGAGGAGAAGTGGGAGGGGCAACATGAGACCGAGAGCAGAAGAGAGAGGGGCAACATGAGACAGAGAGCAGAAGTGGGAGGGGCAACATGAGACCGAGAGCAGAAGAGAGAGGGGCAACATGAGACAGAGAGGAGAAGTGAGAGGGGCAACATGAGACAGAGAGGAGAAGTGGGAGGGGCAACATGAGACAGAGAGGAGAAGTGGGAGGGGCAACATGAGACAGAGAGGAGAAGTGGGAGGGGCAACATGAGACAGAGAGGAGAAGTGAGAGGGGCAACATGAGACAGAGAGGAGAAGTGGAGGGGCAACATGAGACAGAGAGGAGAAGTGGGAGGGGCAACATGAGACAGAGAGCAGAAGAGAGAGAGGCAACATGAGACAGAGAGGAGAAGAGAGAGGGGCAACATGAGACAGAGAGGAGAAGTGGGAGGGGCAACATGAGACAGAGAGCAGAAGTGGGAGGGGCAACATGAGACCGAGTGCAGAAGAGAGAGGGGCAACATGAGACAGAGAGGAGAAGAGAGAGGGGCAACATGAGACAGAGAGCAGAAGTGGGAGGGGCAACATGAGACCGAGAGCAGAAGAGAGAGGGGCAACATGAGAGAGAGGAGAAGTGAGAGGGGCAACATGAGACAGAGAGGAGAAGTGGGAGGGGCAACATGAGACAGAGATGAGAAGTGGGAGGGGCAACATGAGACAGAGAGGAGAAGTGGGAGGGGCAACATGAGACAGAGAGGAGAAGTGGGAGGGGCAACATGAGACCGAGAGGAGAAGTGGGAGGGGCAACATGAGACAGAGAGGAGAAGTGGGAGGGGCAACATGAGACAGAGAGCAGAAGTGGGAGGGGCAACATGAGACAGAGAGCAGAAGAGAGAGGGGCAACATGAGACAGAGAGGAGAAGTGGGAGGGGCAACATGAGACAGAGAGGAGAAGTGGGAGGGGCAACATGAGACAGAGAGGAGAAGTGAGAGGGGCAACATGAGACAGAGAGGAGAAGTGGGAGGGGCAACATGAGACAGAGTGGAGAAGTGGGAGGGGCAACATGAGACCGAGAGCAGAAGAGAGAGGGGCAACATGAGAGAGAGGAGAAGTGAGAGGGGCAACATGAGACAGAGAGGAGAAGTGGGAGGGGCAACATGAGACAGAGAGGAGAAGTGGGAGGGGCAACATGAGACAGAGAGGAGAAGTGGGAGGGGCAACATGAGACAGAGAGGAGAAGTGGGAGGGGCAACATGAGACAGAGAGGAGAAGTGGGAGGGGCAACATGAGACCGAGAGGAGAAGTGGGAGGGGCAACATGAGACAGAGAGGAGAAGTGGGAGGGGCAACATGAGACAGAGAGCAGAAGTGGGAGGGGCAACATGAGACAGAGAGCAGAAGAGAGAGGGGCAACATGAGACAGAGAGGAGAAGTGGGAGGGGCAACATGAGACAGAGAGGAGAAGTGGGAGGGGCAACATGAGACAGAGAGGAGAAGTGAGAGGGGCAACATGAGACAGAGAGGAGAAGTGGGAGGGGCAACATGAGACAGAGTGGAGAAGTGGGAGGGGCAACATGAGACAGAGAGCAGAAGAGAGAGAGGCAACATGAGACAGAGAGGAGAAGAGAGAGGGGCAACATGAGACAGAGAGGAGAAGTGGGAGGGGCAACATGAGACAGAGACGAGAAGTGGGAGGTGCAACATGAGACAGAGAGGAGAAGTGGGAGGGGCAACATGAGACCGAGAGGAGAAGTGGGAGGGGCAACATGAGACAGAGAGGAGAAGTGGGAGGGGCAACATGAGACAGAGAGGAGAAGTGGGAGGGGCAACATGAGACAGAGAGGAGAAGTGGGAGGGGCAACATGAGACAGAGAGCAGAAGTGGGAGGGGCAACATGAGACAGAGAGCAGAAGAGAGAGGGGCAACATGAGACAGAGAGCAGAAGTGGGAGGGGCAACATGAGACAGAGAGCAGAAGTGGGAGGGGCAACATGAGACAGAGAGGAGAAGAGAGAGGGGCAACATGAGACAGAGAGGAGAAGTGGGAGGGGCAACATGAGACAGAGAGCAGAAGTGGGAGGGGCAACATGAGACCGAAAGCAGAAGAGAGAGGGGCAACATGAGAGAGAGGAGAAGTGAGAGGGGCAACATGAGACAGAGAGGAGAAGTGGGAGGGGCAACATGAGACAGAGAGGAGAAGTGGGAGGGGCAACATGAGACAGAGAGGAGAAGTGGGAGGGGCAACATGAGACAGAGAGGAGAAGTGGGAGGGGCAACATGAGACAGAGAGGAGAAGTGGGAGGGGCAACATGAGACAGAGAGGAGAAGTGGGAGGGGCAACATGAGACAGAGAGCAGAAGTGGGAGGGGCAACATGAGACAGAGAGGATATGTGGGAGGGGCAACATGAGACAGAGAGGAGAAGTGAGAGGGGCAACATGAGACAGAGAGGAGAAGTGGGAGGGGCAACATGAGACAGAGTGGAGAAGTGGGAGGGGCAACATGAGACAGAGAGCAGAAGAGAGAGAGGCAACATGAGCCAGAGAGGAGAAGAGAGAGGGGCAACATGAGAGAGAGAGGAGAAGTGGGAGGGGCAACATGAGACAGAGAGGAGAAGTGGGAGGTGCAACATGAGACAGAGAGGAGAAGTGGGAGGGGCAACATGAGACCGAGAGGAGAAGTGGGAGGGGCAACATGAGACAGAGAGGAGAAGTGGGAGGGGCAACATGAGACAGAGAGGAGAAGTGGGAGGGGCACGGTGTCTCCTCCAACACATTGGTGTGGCTAGCTTCCAGGTTTAGCGAGTGGGTGTTAACCTTTCTAGCGCTCGACAACATTCCGCTGAGAAGGCAGCGTGCGAAATTCAAAAATATTTTTTTGAAATATGTAACTCTCACACATTAACAAGTTCAATACAACAAATGAAAGATAAACATATTGTTAATCTACCCATCGTGTCCGATTTCAAAAATCCTTTACAGCGAAAGCACAACATATTATGTTAGGTCATAGCCACACACAGCCATTTTTCCAGCCAAAGATAGGAATCACAAAAAGCAGAAATATAGATCAAATTAATCACTAACCTTTGATGATCTTCATCAGATGACACTCATAGGACATCATTTTACACAATACATGTATGTTTTGTTCGATAATGTGCATATTTATATCCAAAAATCTCTGTTCACATTGGCGAGTTACGTGCAGTAATGTTTTTATTCCAAAACATCTGGTGATTTTGCAGAAATACTAATAATAAACATTGACAAAAGATACTAGTGTTATTCACAGAATTAAAGATAGACATCTCCTTAATGCAACCGCTGTGTCAGTGTTATTTCGACCTCGTAGTGTGGAAATCAATTATTATTCTTTATTTTTTTTTACAGAAAATCACATTTTTGACTGCACTACCCCTTTAAAACAACTGTTCAGTATTTTCAGATGTATAAGGTTATTTGTCTCTGATGATCTGATTGTGTTTCTGCCAGACCGTGTATGACGAGTAGTTCATCACGTTGTATAACCTAGTCTACACAGCACTTCCTGTACTGGGTATGAGTCTGTTTGACCAGGTAAAACATGTGTGATGTCAATGTGTTTGTGTGAGTGCAGGAATTAACATGTTCATGTGTGTGTGGAGGAATTAATGTGTTTATATGCGTGTGCATTTCTTGTTTCTCCCACACATTTAGATTTGTGTAATTGAGAATATTTTTTCTACCTCGCTGTCTCCCCCTGGTGTCCAGGATGTGAATGACATGTGGAGTTTCCAGCACCCCCAGCTGTACGTTCCAGGCCAGCTAAATCAGTACTTCAGTAAGACAGCCTTCTTTAAGTGTGCCCTCCACAGTGTCTACAGCTCTGTAGTGCTGTTCTTCATCCCCTACGCTGCCATGTACGACACGGTCCGAGACGACGGGCGAGACATTGCTGACTACCAGTCCTTCGCCCTGCTGGCACAGACCTGTCTGGTCATCACTGTCTGTATACAGGTACAGTACAATACAATACATTAGAGTACAGTACAATATATTACATTACAGTACAATAAGGTACAATAAATTAGATGACAGTAAAATACATCGCAGTACATTACATTACAATGCATTACATTACATTACAATGCATTACATTACAGTACAATGCATTACATTACAGTACAATGCATTACATTACATTACAATGCATTACATTTACAATGCATTACATTACATTACAATGCATTACATTACAGTACAATGCATTACATACAGTACATTACAATGCATTACATTACAATGCATTACATTACATTACAATGCATTACATTACAGTACAATGCATTACATTACAGTACAATGTATTACATTACAGTACAATGCATTACTGTACAATGCATTACATTACAGTACAATGTATTACATACAGTACAATGCATTACAGTACAGTACAATGTATTACAGTACAGTACAATGTATTATATTACAGTACAATGTATTACTGTAAAATGCATTACATTACAGTACAATGCATTACATTACATTACAATGCATTACATTACAGTACAATGCATTACATTACATACATTATGCAATGCATTACATTTACAATGCATTACATTACAGTACAATGCATTACATTACATTACAATACAGTACAATGTATTACATTACATTACAGTACAATGCATTACATTACAGTACAATGCATTACGGTACAGTACAATGCATTACATTACAGTACAATGCATTACAGTACAGTACATTACAGTAAAAAAAACATTACATTACAATTCAATTCATTACATTGCAACACATTACAATACATTACAGTACAGTACAATGCATTACAGTACAATATATTACAGTACAGTACAATGTATTACAGTACAATGCATTACAGTACAGTACAATGTATTACAGTACAATGCATTACAGTACAATGCATTACAGTACAATGTATTACAGTACAGTACAATGCATTACAGTACAATGTATTACAGTACAATGCATTACAGTACAATGTATTACAGTACAGTACAATGCATTACAGTACAATGTATTAGTACAATGTATTACAGTACAATGTATTACAGTACAATGTATTACAGTACAGTACAATGTATTACTGTAAAATGCATTACAGTACAGTACAATGCATTACAGTACAATGTATTACAGTACAATGTATTACAGTACAGTACAATGTATTACTGTACAATGCATTACAGTACAGTACAATGTATTACTGTACAATGTATTACAGTACAATGCATTACAGTACAGTACAATGCATTACAGTACAATTTATTACTGTACAATGTATTACAGTACAATGCAGTACAGTTCAGTAATTACAGTATAGTACAATGTATTACAGTACAATGTATTACAGTAAAGACCGTACAATACATTGGGACCACAGTCAAGTACTGGGAAAAATGTAATCAATGTAAAATGGACCCAGATAAAAAAAATATTTCTTATTTCTTAACTTTGACTTGAGAAAGTTAGACTCTAATTTATAAAAATAGGCATTTTGGCTGACTGAAACCCATTTTTTAACCTTTATTTATCGAGGTAAGTCAGTTAAGAACAAATTCTTGTTTCACCCTGTAGCTGTGTCCGTCCTTGTTCATCAGATGTATAACCCCCCCCTCTCCCTGTAGCTGTGTCCGTCCTTGTTCATCAGATGTATCCCCCCCCTCTCCCTGTATCCCTGTAGCTGTGTCCGTCTTTGTTCATCAGAAGTATACCCCCCCCCCTCTCCCTGTAGCTGTGTCCATCCTTGTTCATCAGATGTATAACCCCCCCCTCTCCCTGTAGCTGTGTCCGTCTTTGTTCATCAGATGTATAACCCCCTCTCCCTGTAGCTGTGTATAACCCCCCTCACTCTCCCTGTAGCTGTGTCCGTCCTTGTTCATCAGATGTATAACCCCCCTCTCCCTGTAGCTGTGTCCGTCTTTGTTCATCAGATGTATAACCCCCCCCTCTCCCTGTAGCTGTGTCCGTCCTTGTTCATCAGATGTATAACCCCCTCTCCCTGTAGCTGTGTCCGTCCTTGTTCATCAGATGTATAACCCCCCCCTCTCCCTGTAGCTGTGTCCGTCTTTGTTCATCAGATGTATAACCTCCCCCCCTCCCTGTAGCTGTGTCCGTCTTTGTTCATCAGATGTATAACCCCCCCCTCCCTGTAGCTGTGTCCGTCTTTGTTCATCAGATGTATAACCCCCCTCTCCCTGTAGCTGTGTCCGTCTTTGTTCATCAGATGTATAACCCCCCTCTCCCTGTAGCTGTGTCCGTCTTTGTTCATCAGATGTATAACCCCCCTCTCCCTGTAGCTGTGTCCGTCTTTGTTCATCAGATGTATAACCCCCCTCTCCCTGTAGCTGTGTCCGTCTTTGTTCATCAGATGTATAACCCCCCTCCCTCTCCCTGTAGCTGTGTCCGTCTTTGTTCATCAGATGTATAACCCCCCCCTCTCCCTGTAGCTGTGTCCGTCTTTGTTCCGTCCATCAGATGTATAACCCCCCTCTCCCTGTAGCTGTGTCCGTCTTTGTTCATCAGATGTATAACCCCCCTCTCCCTGTAGCTGTGTCCGTCTTTGTTCATCAGATGTATAACCCCCCTCTCCCTGTAGCTGTGTCCGTCTTTGTTCATCACCCCCCTCTTCCTGTAGCTGTGTCCGTCTTTGTTCATCAGATGTATAACCCCCCCCCCTCTCCCTGTAGCTGTGTCCGTCTTTGTTCATCAGAAGTATAACCCCCCTCTCTGTAGCTGTGTCCATCTTTGTTCATCAAAAGTATAACCCCCCTCCCTCTCCCTGTAGCTGTGTCCGTCTTTGTTCATCAGATGTATAACCCCCCTCCCTGTAGCTGTGTCCGTCTTTGTTCATCAGAAGTATAACCCCCCCCCTCTCCCTGTAGCTGTGTCCGTCTTTGTTCATCAGATGTATAACCCCCCCCCTCTCCCTGTAGCTGTGTCCGTCTTTGTTCATCAGATGTATAACCCCCCTCTCCCTGTAGCTGTGTCTGTCTTTGTTCATCAGATGTATAACCCCCCTCTCCCTGTAGCTGTGTCCGTCTTTGTTCATCAGATGTATAACCCCCCTCTCCCTGTAGCTGTGTCCGTCTTTGTTCATCAGATGTATAACCCCCCTCTCCCTGTAGCTGTGTCCGTCTTTGTTCATCAGATGTATAACCCCCCTCTCTCTGTAGCTGTGTCCGTCTTTGTTCATCAGATGTATAACCCCCCCCTCTCTCTGTAGCTGTGTCCGTCTTTGTTCATCAGATGTATACCCCCCCCCTCTCCCTGTAGCTGTGTCCGTCTTTGTTCATCAGATGTATAACCCCCCCTCTCTCTGTAGCTGTGTCCGTCTTTGTTCATCAGATGTATAACCCCCCTCTCCCTGTAGCTGTGTCCGTCTTTGTTCATCAGATGTATAACCCCCCCCTCTCCCTGTAGCTGTGTCCGTCTTTGTTCATCAGATGTATAACCCCCCTCTCCCTGTAGCTGTGTCCGTCTTTGTTCATCAGATGTATAACCCCCCTCTCCCTGTAGCTGTGTCCGTCTTTGTTCATCAGATGTATAACCCCCCTCTCCCTGTAGCTGTGTCCGTCTTTGTTCATCAGATGTATAACCCCCCTCTCTCTGTAGCTGTGTCCGTCTTTGTTCATCAGATGTATAACCCCCCTCTCTCTGTAGCTGTGTCCGTCTTTGTTCATCAGATGTATAACCCCCCCTCTCTGTAGCTGTGTCCGTCTTTGTTCATCAGATGTATAACCCCCCTCTCCCTGTAGCTGTGTCCGTCTTTGTTCATCAGATGTATAACCCCCCCTCTCCCTGTAGCTGTGTCCGTCTTTGTTCATCAGATGTATAACCCCCCCCTCTCTCTGTAGCTGTGTCCGTCTTTGTTCATCAGATATATAACCCCCCTCTCCCTGTAGCTGTGTCCGTCTTTGTTCATCAGAAGTATAACCCCCCTCCCTCCCTCTCTCTGTAGCTGTGTCCGTCTTTGTT
Organism: Oncorhynchus keta; assembly: GCF_023373465.1. Classification (NCBI taxonomy): domain Eukaryota; kingdom Metazoa; phylum Chordata; class Actinopteri; order Salmoniformes; family Salmonidae; genus Oncorhynchus; species Oncorhynchus keta. The sequence continues at coordinate 9,145,071 of NC_068434.1, forward strand.
CATCAGATGTATAACCCCCCTCCCTGTAGCTGTGTCCGTCTTTGTTCATCAGATGTATAACCCCCCTCTCCCTGTAGCTGTGTCCGTCTTTGTTCATCAGATGTATAACCCCCCTCTCCCTGTAGCTGTGTCCGTCTTTGTTCATCAGACATTGTTAATGTTGGAAGTGACTATTGTAGCTGGAAACGGCAGTTTTTTAAATGGAATATCTACATAGGTGTACAGAGGCCCATTATCAGCAACCATGTTTATCATTTTTAAAGGCTAATTGGTTATTAGAAAAGCCTTTTGCAATTATGTTAGTGCAGCTGAAAACTGTAGTGCTGATTAAAGAGGCAATAAAACTGGCCTTCTTTAGACTAGTTGAGTATCTGGAGCATCAGCATTTGTGGGTTCGATTACAGGCTCAAAATGGCCAGAAACAAAGAGCTTTCTTCTGAAACTCGTCAGTCTATTCTTGTTCTGAGAAATTAAGGCTATTATTCCAAGTGTCACGATCGTCGTAGTGAGGAGACCAAAGCGCAGCGTGATGTGAATACATCTTTTTAATGAAAGACGAAAAACACAAAGTACACTAACCAAACAAAATATCAAGACGAATGTGACCGCTATCAAAACTGAGTGCAAACATGCAACATCACATAGACAATAACCCCTAGACAGTACAAAAACATATACATCACCCATGTCACACCTTGACCTAACCAAAATATATAAGGAAAACAAAGAATACTCAGGTCAGGGCGTGACACCATGCGAGAAATTGCCAAGAAACTGAAGATCTCGTACAACGCTGTGTACTACTCCCTTCACAGAACAGTGCAAACTGGCTCTAACCAGAATAGAAAAGGGAGTGGGAGGCCCCGGTGCACAACTGAGCAAGAGGACATGTACATTAGAGTGTCTAGTTTGAGAAACAGACGCCTCGCAAGTCCTCAACTGGCAGATTCATTAAATAGTACCCGCAAAACACCAGTCTCAACGTCAACCCTGAAGGGGCGACTTCGGGATGCTGGCCTTCTAGTCAGAGTTGCAAAGAAAAAGCCATATCTCAGACTGGCCAATAAAAATAAAATATTAAGATGGGCAAAAGATGAAGATGAACAGATTAAAGTACAGAGAGATCAAACCTGCTCCAGAATGCTCAGGACCTCAGACTGGGGCAAAGGTTCACCTTCCAACAGGACAACGACCCTAAGCACACAGCCAAGACAACGCAGGAGTCGCTTCAGGATAAGTCTCTGAATGTCCTCGAGTGGCCCAGCCAGAGCCCTGACTTGAACCCAAACATGTCTGGAGAGACCAGAAAATAGCTGTGCAGCTACGCTCCCCATCCAACCTGACAGAGCTGGAGAGGATCTGCAGAGAAGAATGGGAGAAACTCCCCAAATACAGGTGTGCCAAGCTTGCAGCGTCATACCCAAGAAGACTTGAGGCTGTAATCGCTGCCAAAGGTGCTTCAACAAAGTACTGAGTAAAGGGTCTGAATACTTATGTGATATTTCATTTGGTTTTTATACATTTGCACACAAAAAAAATTAAAAACCATGTTTGCTTTGTCATTATGGGGTATCGTGTATAGATTGAGGGTGAAAAAAACCAATTTGATCAATTTTAGAATAAGGCTGTAACGTAACAAAATGTGTAAAAAGTCAAGGGGTCTGAATACTTTCTGAATGCACTGTATATGGGAAAGCTACTGAGGATGGTGACTCTATAGCAACTCCTATCGGTCAAATATGTCATCTATGTCCAGGCCCTGAGGCAGCTAAGCAGCCCCAAACCATGATGCTCCCTCCACCATTCTTTACAGTTGGGATGAGGTTTTGATGTTGGTGTGCTGTGATTGTTTTCTCCACATAGTGGTGTGTGTTCCTTCCAAACAACTCAACTGTAGTTTCATCTGTCCACAGAATATTTTTCCAGTAGCGCTGTGGAACATCCAGGTGCACTTTTGCAGACTTCAGACGTGCAGCAATGTTTTTTTTGGACAGCAGTGGCTTCTTCCGTAGTGTCCTCCCATGAACATTCTTGTTTAGTGTTTTAGTATTTTACCTATCGTAGACTCGTCAGCAGAGATGTTAGCATGTTCCAGAGATTTCTGTAAGTCTTTAGCTGACACTCTAGGATTCTTCTTAACCTCATTGAGCATTCTGAGCTGTGCTCTTGCTGTCATCTTTGAAGGACGGCCAATCCTGGGGAGAGTAGCAACAGTGCTGAACTTTCTCCATTTATAGACAATTTGTCATACCGTGGACTGATGAACATCAAGGCTTTTAGAGATACTTTTGTAACCCTTTCCAGCTTTATGCAAGTCAACAATTCTTAATCTTAGGTCTTCCGAGATTTCTTTTGATCGAGGCATCGTTCACATCAGGCAATGCTTCTTGTGAATAGCAAACTTAAATTTTGTGAGTGTTTTTTATAGGGCAAGGCAGCTGCGCCCCAGCAGCACTCACTCTAGATCACTGGTAGGTCCAAGGAAACACGTTTTTTTGGGGGGTTCAAGTTTTTTTGTATTTGCAAAGTCTTCTCAACGTCTTCGTTCCGAAATCTTTCATCTGCGAGGACCACTGCATGGACATTTGATTGGAGCAGTGCCTGGAGGAGTCTCAGTGCCCGGAATCTTCTGTCCAGTACTGGTCACACACCAACAGTAACCTGTAGAGGCCGAACATTGCTTAGCATTAGAGTGACACATTTCCTGAACAAATTCAGTGATATCTGCTAACCAGACCTCTCATTAATCGATGGTCAGACGGATGGTCTTGTATTGTCTTTGACCGGCAGTTTTCTCAGCTAATTGGAAGGTTGGAAGGTTACATAATATATTTTTTTACAGACACACAAAAATAAGTGGGTTGAGTTACAAATGGAGAAAAAAAATCATATTCAACAAATTAAGGGCAAATTAAAGTTCAGAGTAAAAACAAGTGTGCATTAAGTAACAAAAGATGACCTGGCACTTAAAATAATAAAATGACACATTTTCTACTCAACAAGTCTGATTTCATTGCATTCTCCCACATGAGTTCCCATCTCCTGTTTTTAGGTTGCTGTTTTTGTCTCTGCAAACTGCAAATGCATCCAATGAGTTTTGTAGTCACAAACTTAACATAGTCATTGCGTGCTACAAATATGGAACCAAATACTACACTTTTGACAACTTTAATACACTATAAGTGATAGCAATAGCTTCCTTACATTGTTCATGTTCCGAATTCCTCCATCATATGCATTCAACGGGCATATGAAACAAAGCCATGATACATCCTTGTAAAAGCAGTATACTTCTCATCTCATTGATTGGACTCCAGGTCAGCGGACTCCTGACTCCAATTAGCTAATTGGAGAAGTCATTAGTCTCGGGGGGTTCACATACTTTTTCCAACCTACACTGTGAATGTTTAAATGATGTATCGCTATAGACAAGAAAAGTACAATAATTTGTGTGTTATTCGTTTGAGCACACTTTGTTTTTTCTATTGCTGCGACTTAGATGAAGATCAGATCAAATTGTGATGACCAGTTTATGCAGAAATGCAAGTAATTCCAAAGGGTTCACATACTGTTTCTTGCCACTGTATGCTGAGTCTTCAACCATATACACATCAGTCACTGAAACCCTTAACAAAGAGTTGCAGTCTGTTTTGGAATCGGTGGCCAGAAATAAACTGGTCCTGAACATCTCTAAAACTAAGAGAATTGTATTTGGTACAAATTATTAATGTTTTGGAAGTTCCAAATAGTTTGCATAGTCAACTTACACACAGCACTGACACAGCACTGACTTACCTCACCAGACATGCCACCAGGGGTATTTTCACAGTCCTCAGGTCCAGAACAAATTCAAGGAAGCATACAGTATTATACAGAGTCATGACTGCACAGAACTCCCATCTTATATAGAGCAAGTGAACAGCAAACCTGGTTTCAAAAATAAACAACTAATAAAGCAACACCTCATGGCACAACGCCTCTCCCCCATGTGACCTACTGGTTGTGTGTATGTACTGACATGTATGTGTTCCTGATAGATGCACACACACACACTACATGTTAATGTTTCTAAATGCATGTCAATTCTAATGTCTTTTGTCTCTAATGTCTTTTTTTGTTACGTGTCGAATCCCTGTAAGACTGTCGCTAATGGGCGTCGGCTAATGGGCGTCGGCTAATAAATCACATCAAATACTGTAACACCATCAGAAATATGAAACCCTCTGTTTCTCCTTTTTCCTGCCTCACTCTGTCTCCTGTTCCACTCCTTGGCCTTGTGTCCCATCAAGTCTCCTCTCGTGGGGAAATGTGCCTCTACATATCAACTGTATACTGTTAAAGCCCTGTGTGAGGACAGATTGACTGTGAGATTCTCTCAAGCTGTGTAAGGAGAATAGACTATACTCACTCAGTGCTGTGACACCGTAGGGAAGGAGAAAACCAAAGGCCACACCAAACATCTCAGAGATGTAGGTTTCTTGCCTAATTCCTAGCCTCCGTAAGACCATCCTGATCATGGATTCAATCTGTGTAGTGAAACGGAATGTAAACTTGCGAAATCAGGATGCTAGAACAAGGCTAGTTTCTTCCAAGCGCAACCAGCCCTCTACTCCTCCACTGTGATGATACCCTTATTCAATCACACAGGTGAAGGGATGTACTGTTCACTTCAACACTACCCATGGAGGGAGAGGGAGTCACATCATCATGTCTATGGGTCTACATCCTGTCTGGCCAAGATGGATTGTGGGAGATGGAGGGCATCTCCAGCAGAATCCCGATTGTATGATGAAGTGTTCTTGTCCTTTAAACCTGTTTTTCATTCCTTTTATACACATTTCAATTCAAAACTACCCGTGGGCCTGATTAGATAATATAAGACATTTGTGTTTTTTTAATGGAGGAGATAATAGAGAGAATAGATCTTCTGTTCACTAATGTAGCCCTCATCCAACAGTGTTGATGCTGAATGGGATTGTGACAACGTTAGCATGCTAGCCATTAGCCTCTGGACCAACGACAGGTAACTTCCAAAATAATGGAAACACGTGAGTAAATGAGGGATACAAAGTATATTGAAAGCTGATGCTTCCACACAGGTGTGGATCCTGAGTAAATGAATCAATTGACATCCCATCATGCTTAGGGTCATGTATAAAAATGCTGCGCAGGCCATTATTCTGGCTACCATGGCTATGTCCCCATAGGTTGCACAGGGCACGAGGGGTCACTGAATGGTTTGATGAGCATGAAAACTACGTAAACCATAGACCGTTTCAGGATGGCCATGACCAGATCTCAACTCAATTGAACACTAAGGGAGATTCTGGGGAGGTACCTGAAACAGCGTTTTCCACAACCATCAACAAAACACCAAATTATGGAATTTCTTGTGGAAGAATATTGCCGCATCCCTCCAATAGAGTTCTAGACACTTTGTAGAATCTATGCCAAGGTGCATTGAACCTGTTCTGGCTCGTGGTGACCCAACACCCTATTCAGACACTTTATGTTGGTGTCTCTTTTATTTTGGTAGTTACCTGTAGGTCCCAATACAACATAACGACATCAGTTGAGAGGCACAGGGACAGCCATGGAGCAGCGGCCCTCGGATGAAGAGACATTTAGACGGTAGACACAAGGTTGCTGTTTCAAACCCCCGGACAGAGCTGGCCAGTCTTTTTTTACACTTATTTCAATATTTCATTATTCATAAAAATAAAGAATAAACACCCATTGTAATATTATGTCTACTGTTTTGTCATTTCTATGTATTTGAAACACGGTTGGTAATAAAGAAAGATGTTAGACTTTTACAATGTGTAAATTAACATTGCACCAGTTTGTTTGGTCTTTAGTGATATGTTATATTAGAGAGGAGTCCTCTATACACGTCTATTTTAGACCAGAGGAGAAATATCAGATTGAAATAGCTTCTCTAAACTAAGAGGAAATGGAATCTGATCCGAGAGCTATAATAGAAAAGAGATTACATGTATATCCATTGATTTAGAACAAGTGCTAGATGTCAGTCAAGTGTTGAATAAAAAGGTGAAAAAAGGAACTGAACACTGATTGTGCTCCCATGTGAACGTATTAGACAGGGTTTTAGTGCTCGAAACCATGTCTGACGCATTCACATGAAAGCAACAATAGACAGACACAACGTTAGCTCAGACAGCTCAGAACTCCAACACAGCCACATGACAGACAGATATTGTATGTGTCAGTAGCAGTACTAACGGAGATCTCAACAGTACATTTATTATCCAGGAGAGGGTGCTACAAACACATCCTTCCCAAACTCAAAAACACTGCTGGCAAGTTACCAAGCTGAATGTGGGACAGGATTTTTTTTGCATTTTACAATAATCAAAAGCCATTCCTTCACAATAAATACAATTTTTAAATAATTTCTGATGTTTTTTTTAAAGACACAGGCAATGATCTATCCCATATCACAACAAGGGTATGCTATGTGCAATCGAACCAATGGAATAGTCCCAAAAGTACAACACAAATTCAAGTACAGCACAACAAAGTATGTCAAGTAGGCCAATTCTTCAAGTAGGCAGACCAGGCAAGGTCAGCAGCATTTTTTATTGTTGTGCTATTAGACAAGTAAAACTGAGTTGGCCCAGAAGGCCCACTGGAGTTGTCTGCAAATTAGATACCATTCCAAGCCCGGGTGAAGCTCCGTTGTGAAATCATTCCAACTCCTTGTCAATAATTTTCATGCCAAACGTGGTTGTCATGAGAATGACATCAATTGAATTGGCAGATCTGGGACCAGGCTATACAATTCCAGAATATGTCAAATATGTTGAAGGCTAGGCCTATGCTCCAGGCCAGGCAGGCCTGTAGTGATGGGGCCTGAGGCAAATAGGCCAGCTGGGCTTGCTCGCCTTGGGCCTGGTAACCAGGGCCTTGTGCCATGGTCCTTGCTATTCGGAATCCTTGGGACGTCCCTGTACCCCATTGAAGTTGTAATTTAAAATGGTTAGGGTTAGGTAAGGGATAAGGTTAGGGTTCAGAGTAAGGACGTCCTAAGAATCCCAGATAACCCTTATGCCAGGGCCCAGTCAAGGGCGTGGTGGAAATGACTAAGCCGACTGAGCCCAGTCCGTATTGGGCTGCTTACTGGCTGCTCCTGATGATCTATTCTTAGCTGTATGAGAACATGGCAATGGTTCCTGAACCCTCCTACAGTAGCTCCTTTAAAAATCGCTGTTGAAAACAGCCAGGATTAAATTGTGCAGTGACAGTAGGACTCTGTCATCATCAGTTAACTGTCAAGTCATTGAGCGCTTTGAGACAGCAAACGTTCGAAGGCTATCAGAAACGTTAATTGTATAATGGTTAGTACTTTCAAGGATTTAAAGACTTAAAGTGGCTTTTGTGAAAGGATTGACATAGGCCTCTGTGTGTTGAGGCCTCAAGCTAGAGGTCGTTCGGGTCCAGGTACCCTTTTAAAAATATATATTGGGTCTATTCGGTTCCGGTTCGGATTGTCCTGGGTCAGTCCAGGTCCAACTTTTTGGAACCTAGAAGACAAACTCTATTTCTCTCTAGTTTGCTTTCTGCAACCAGGAGGGGAAAGGGACAAATAGCACGTGTACTGGGCGTGTCTTAGCCAAACGTCGCCAACCCCTAAGCCAATGATATTATGAGAGATTTTAACATATTTGTTTAATCAAAATTCGTCTGAATACTGAGCTCTGGTTGGTTCGTGGAAGTCCAACTGACCAATCGCTTAAATGACAGGTGCCCAGCTGGCTGGAAAACCCCGCCTCCTATGGATTTTTCAGCAAACCCCGGAAACATCGTTCTTTAAAGGGACACTGATCTATTTCATGGCGGAGGTCTTCGATGAGCACAGCTGAAGCGCAGAAAAGCAAATACGAGCGACGTCGCCAGACAGCAGGCAAAAAAGCTAGCTAGTTGTGTTCAGAGAGAAGAGGAGTGACGACGAGACTGCTTAAAAAAAAAAAAAAATGTATTTTCGATGACAGACGCTGCAATTATCCTTTCTTCAAAGCTAGCTAACGTTTATATATCAATCCGATCTTTGAATTTAAACAGAGACGTTTGATGTGAAGTCGGCCAGGGTTGTCCTGGAGCGAAAATAAAAGGCCAAAACTGCGTTTCTGAGACGAAGGGAATGTCTAATTAACATCTCTGTACGTGTCAAGCCTGTCATTCCCTTCGTGTAGGTGCTAGTTACTGCGCTGGTGAGTAAACAACCCGTTTTCATGTTCAGTGAATCTTATTATTTTCCTATGCTGGAAACTAGGTGGCTAACGCTTGTTTAAAGGCTTACGTTTAGGATTTATCGTGTAAAAACACTGTCGATATTGTACTATTGTAATGACTTTATAATAACCACCTTTTTGTATTTCATGGTTATAAATGTGAACAGTGGTCTTTGTGTAAAAACAGACAAAATGATGCAATACATCAAGGCAGCTGGCTACATGGTAGTTTATAACTTTTTACTATTGCATTATTTTCTTTGCCATTTGAAATACCAGACAAGCCCAGAATACAATGTCATGACACACACACTGTACGTCTGCCAAAGGGGCGTTCCTCTGCTTTGTTTGCCATCGTCTTCCTTAACAAACAACAAAGCGTGTGCAGAATAAGAACAAGGAGATGAAGTCCCATCCCGTGTGTGTGTGTGTGTGTGCGCGTGAGTGTTTGTGTGTGTGCGCGTGAGTGTTTGTGTGTGTGCGCGTGAGTGTAAAGGACACAGTCTGCATGCCTTGCCTTAACTACATACAGATGCAATGGATTTTGCCTAGTACTGTCTGTAAGTCGTAGCCTATGTGCGCGAGGGGGGGGGGGCGTGAAACTCACCCACCACACACACACACATGCCATACATCTGTTTGAGTTGATGATGGTATCATGGCGGTGGAATAACCTTAATAATATTACTATAACTAGCAGCATAGGCGAGGGAAGGGTATTCCCCCTGGTTTCATTGTTCCCTAAGAGGAGATGCAGCTAGATAGATGGAAATGCATTGGAGGGAGGCTGTCCACTGGGACACCGTACCTGTGGTCCAATGTACTGACCCGAGCTACAATGCCACAGTTATTACTGCTGCTATGTTGTATGACTGCATTGTTGCAGTAGGCTAGTAGCCTTTGCTACTGTGATAAGAAGTGTGGTGACGTAGAGGTGTGTGATTGAGCACAGCTGCAGGGCCCTTCTCTTTGTATTCACCAACAGGGCAAGATAGCATTGGCAAACACATTACATGTGTGTACACACACACACACACACACACACACACACACACACACACACACACACACACACACACGCGCACAGTCTTTACAGTACCAACATTCAAAGACACAGCATGCAGGCACACACACACAGTAAAAACTATACTCATATACAATGCACACTCAACTATGCAAAAATAATGTACTTTTTTCTCTCTCAATCTGATTGGGTGGGCCTGGCAGGGTCTACACCCTTGACACACACACACACACACCTCTGTGCACTTTCTTATCTGACCTGCACATGCAGCACTGAGACAAGCACCTCCTCCCTCTCTTTTCAATTCAACTTCAATTTAAGGGGCTTTATTGGCATGGGAACAGATGTTTACATTGCCAAAGCAAGTGAAATAGATCATCAAAAATGTGTTTACAGTAAACATTACGCTTACAAAAGTTCCAAAAGAATAAAGACATTTCAAATGTCATACTATATGAAAATAGTTAAAGTACAAAAGGGAAAATAAATAAACATTAAATATGGGTTGTATTAAAATGTTTTTTTTTATCTTCACTGGTTTCCATTTTCTCACAAATATTGCTTCTGTGATGGCACACTGTTATCTTACCCAATAGATGTGGGAGTTTATCAAAACTGGAATTCTTTGTGGAACTGAATTCTTTGTGTTTCTGTGTAATCTGGGGGAAGTATGTGTCTCTATGGTCATACATTTGGCAGAAAGTTAGGAAGTGCTGCTCAGTTTCCACCTCATTTTGTGGGCAGTGTGTACATAGGCAGACCTGGCTCTCAAGAGAAGATATGCTTTCTCAATAGCAAGGTTATGCTCACCGAGTCTGTACATAGTCAAAGCTTTCTTTAATTTTGGGTCAGTCACAGTGGTCAGGTATTCTGTTTAGGACCAAATAGCAATCTAGTTTACTCTGTTTTTTTTTGTTTATGCTTTCCAATGTGTCATGTAATTATCTTTGTGTTTTCTCATGATTTGGTTGGGTCTAATTGTGTTGCAGTCCTGGGGCTCTGTGGGGTCTGTTTGTGAACAGAGCCTCCGGACCAGCTTGCTTAGCGGGACGCTTCTGTCGGTGATGGCTTTGTTGTGGAAGGTTTGGGAATCGCTTCCTTTTAGGTGGTTGTAGAATTTAACGGCCCCTTTCTGGATTTTGATAATTAGTGGGTATCGGCCTAATTCTGCTCTGAATATATTATTTGTTGTTTTACGTTGTACACCGAGGATATTTTTACAGAATTCTGCAGGCAGAGTCTCAATTTGGTGTTTGTCCCATTTTGTGAATTCTTGGTTGGTGAGCGGACCCCAGACCTCACAACCATAAAGGGCAATGGGTTCTTTAACTGATTCAAGTATTTTTAGCCAGATCCTAATTGGTATGTTGAATTCTATGTTCCTTTTGATGGTATAGAAGGCCCTTCCTGCATTGTCTCCTCTCTCACATGCTTTCTCACTCAATTTCCATCTCTCCTTCTCTTTCTTTTATCATGTTAAAACCAGTGGACATTGTCCTCAGCATTTGAACATTTGAAAAGGTCCTAAGAACTTCGATATACACACATAGGAGCTATATCTAAAGTTGAAGTCGGAAGTTTACATACACCTTAGGCAAATACATTTAAACTCAGTTTTTCACAATTCCTGATATTTAATCCTAGTAAAAATTCCCTGTATTAGGTCAGTTATGATCACCACTTTATTTTAAGAATGTGAAATGTCAGAATAATAGGACAGAGAATGATTTATTTCAGCTTTTATTTATTTTATCACATTCCCAGTGGGTCAGAAGTTCACATACATACTTTTGGTCATGTCGTGTATACCTTCCTCGGTGCTCACAATAAAAGGAAAACATCTGACACAAAACACTGGGCGCAAACTCATGATGCTCGGACCTTAGACTGCTGCATCACCGCAGTTCTGGTTTGTTGAGATTGGTTTGGAAGAACTTAACTGGCCTTCACACAGCCCTGACCTCAACCTGACCTTAGGCTGCTGCATCACCACAGTTCACAATGCTCTAGTGAGCTGTGAAAATACTTGATGATAGTTGATGCAAACAGCACATTGTTTTTAATTATTTTTGTTTTAAAGGGAAGATTGCAGAATTAGGTTGCTCTTAAATGTTCTGCTTGGTTTCATCCTTCAAAATAAAAGTCCCAATACGACATGTCACTTTAGATTTTGTATTTTGTCAGAAATGTTTATTTTTATCACAATAGTTGAATGTCTATAACCAAACTGGCTAAAATTCTGTTGTTTGGCCGATGGTCGCTACAGCTAGGCACATGCTAACCTGAGTACTAACATTACTAGCAACAGTAACAGTACATCCAGGTATAATGGCTAACACAAACTTTGGCTACTATGATATCCTGTTATGTCAGCCAGTAAATATCAGGCAGTTCTGCACAAATAAAGACCTACCTTGAAATACACAATAATTCATCCGATTTGGTATTTGACCATTCAATTCTGCAAAACAGTGCAGTGTTGATAGAGTTGTTGTAGCTTGCTCGGTAGGTAGGTAGCTAGGTTATTCCATCCCAAAAACACCATGCTAGATCAGAGTGGGCCAGTTCGTTTTTCATGGCCCAATGCACTTAGATAGCTGGCTCTCTTCGTTTCAAAAAAATAATAATTTACGAGCGACATAACATGACAAATTCTTTAGGTCACTTTAGTACCTACTTACTTACCTACTTACTTACCTACTTACTTACTTACTTACCTACTTACTTACCTACTTACTTACCTACTTACTTACCTACTTACTTACCTACTTACCTACTTATCTACCTACTTACCTACTTTATTTACCTACTTACTTACTTATTTACCTACTTACCTACTTACTTACTTATTTACCTACTTACTTACTTACTTACCTACTTACTTACTTACTTACTTACTTACCCGATTGGCCTCAGTCACCGACGCCACCAGCAGGTCATTCCTTTCTTGACGTCCCAAGCTGCGATGTATTGTTGGTGAATGAGTTTGTTATTAATGTGATTGTAATTGTGAAAATACATTGAGTAATTATTTTTCCGTAAAGATGATTTTAGATTGGTTATATTGGACTTGTGGAATATTAATTGTGCAACCTTTCTTGCAAGCCTTTTCTCAAAGGTCTGTCTGTTTTTATTTGACCTTTTTTATTTAGGCAAGTCAGTTAAGAACAAATTTGTATTTACAACGTTACTGAACAGTAGGTTAACTGTCTTGTTCAGGGGAGGAATGACAGATTTTTTTACCACTCGGGGATTCTATCAAGCAACCTTTGGTTACTGACCTAACACTCTAACCACTAGGATACCTGCCGGTCTGTCCGTGATAGAGATTCTCAGCTTTTCTTGACATCACACTCCACAAAGCAAGTCCTGCAGGCTCTGGTGTTATCTACAATGCCCAGAACAGAGCAACACATTGTAATCATTTGGCTGATATCAATACTTTGCATGACAGTCTCTCTTGCCTAAGAGGTTGAGGAAAGACTGACTGCTTCACTTCTTGTTTTGCAAGAAACAGTCGTGTTGGAAATTCCAAATCGCTTGCATAGTCAACTCACACACACACACACACACACACACACACACTTATCCCACCAGACATGGCACCAGGGATCTTTTCACAGTCCCCAAATCCAGATCAACTTCAAGAAAGCCTACAGTATTATATAGAGCCATTACTGTATGGAACTCCATTCCATCTCATATTACTCAAGTGAACAGCAAACCTGGTTTAAACAACAGCAACACCTCACCACAACTCCTCTCCCCCAGATGACCTCATTTCTGTGTGTATGTGTAACTGATATACACACACACACACACACACACACACACACACACACACACGTTAATGTTTTTAAATGTACAGTACCAGTCAAAAGTTTGGACACACCTACACGTTCAATTGTTTTCACTATTATTCTACAATGTAGAAAATAGTAAAGACATCAAAACTCTGAAATAACACATGGAATCATGTAGTAACCAAAAATGTGTTCAACAAATCAAAATATTTATATAGGAGATTCTTCAAAGTAGCCACCCTTTTGCCTTGACAGCTTTGCACACTCTTGGCATTTTCTCAACCAGCTTCATGAGGTAGTCACCTGGAATGCATTTCAATTATCAGGTGTGCCTTGTTAAAAGTTAATATGTGGAATTTCATTCCTTCTTAATTAATTTGAGCCAATCAGTTGTGTTGTGACGAGGTAGGGGTGGGATACAGAAGATAGCCCTATTTGGTAAAAGACCAAGCCCTATTTGGTAAAAGACCAAGTCCATATTATGGCAAGAACAGCTCAAATAATCAAAGAGAAATGACAGTCATGTCAAATGTAATTTGTCACATGAGCCGAATACAACAGGTGTAGGTAGACCTTTTACAGTGAAATACTTACTTACAAGCCCTTAATCAGCAATGCAGTTTTTAGAAAAAATAAGTTATGTAAAAAAGTAACAAACAATTGATCATTACTTTAAGACATGAAGGTCAGTCAATCCAGAAAATGTTTCTTCAAGTGCAGTTGCAAAAACCATCAAGCGCTGTGATGAAATTGTCTCTCAAGAGGATCGCCACAGGAAAGGAAGACCCAGTGTTACCTCTAATGCAGAGGATAAGTTCATTAGTTACCAGACTCAGAAATCGGCAATTTACTGCACCTCAGATTGCAGCCCAAATAAATGCTTCACAGAGTTCAAGTACCAGACACAACTCAACATCAACTGTTCAGAGACTGTGTGAATCAGGCCTTCATGGTTGAAATGCTGCAAAGAAACCACTACTAAAGGACACCAATAAGAAGAAGAGACTTGCTTGGGCCAAGAAACACGAGCAATGGACATTAGACCGGTGGAAATCTGTCCTTTGGTCTGATGAGTCCAAATTGTAGATTTTTGGTTCCAGCTGCAGTGTTTTTGTGAGACGCAGAGTAGTTGAACGTATCTCTACATGTGTGGTTCCCACCGTGAAGCATGGAGGAGGGGGTGTGATGATGTGGGGGTGCTTTGCTGGTGACAATCTCAGTGATTTAGTTAGAATTCAAGGCAACACTTAACCAGCTTGGCTACCACAGCATTCTGCAGCGATTCACCATCTCATCTGGTTTGCGCCTAGTGGGACTATCCTCTGTTTTTCAACAGGACAATGACCTAAAACACATCTCCAGGCTGTGTAAGGGCTATTTGACCAAGAAAGGGAGTGATGGAGTGCTGCATTAGATGACCTGGCCTCCACAATCATCCCACCTCAACCCAATTCAAGTGCTCAGCATATGTGTGAACTCCTTCAAGACTGTTGGAAAGGCAATCCAGGTGACTACCTCATGAAGCTGGTTGAGAGAATCCCAAGAGTGTGCAAAGCTGTCATCAAGGCAAAGGGTGGCTATTTGAAGAATCTCAAATATAAAATATATTTAGATTTAACACTTTTTTTTTGGTTACTACATGATTCCATATGTTTATTTTAGAGTTTTGATGTCTTCAATATTATTCTACAATGTAGAATATAGTAAATAAATAAAAAATGAGTAGATGTGTCAACTTTTGACTGGTACTGTATGTCAATTGTAAAGTATTTTGTCTGTAATGTCTTTCCGTTGTGTTGGACCCCAGTAAGACTAGCTGTCTCCGTCGGCTAACGGGGATCCTAATAAAAATCGAATCCAAAACCGTAGCCCTAATCTTAACCACTCAGAATGAGTTGTTTCTGTTTTAACCCTGTTTTTAACCCTGTAACCATGCATAATTTATTCTGTAACCACGTGGAATTAACCCTGTAACCATGTGGAATTAACCCTGTAACCATGTGGAATTAACCCTGTAACCATGTGGAATTAACCCTGTAACCATGTGGAATTAACCCTGTAACCATGTGGAATTAACCATGTGGAATTAACCCTGTAACCATGTGGAATTAACCCTGTAACCATGTGGAATTAACCCTGTAACCATGTGGAATTAACCCTGTAACCATGCGGAATTAACCCTGTGGAATTAACCCTGTAACCACGCGGAATTAACCCTGTAACCACGCGGAATTAACCCTGTAACCACGGAATTAACCCTGTAACCACGCGGAATTAACCCTGTAACCACGCGGAATTAACCCTGTAACCACGCGGAATTAACCCTGTAACCACGCGGAATTAACCCTGTAACCACGCGGAATTAACCCTGTAACCACGCGGAATTAACCCTGTAACCACGCGGAATTAACCCTGTAACCACGCGGAATTAACCCTGTAACCACGCGGAATTAACCCTGTAACCATGTGGAATTAACCCTGTAACCATGTGGAATTAACCATGTGGAATTAACCCTGTAACCACGTGGAATTAATGAATTAAAAAATAGAGGTTTGTCCATAATACGTCAAATTTCAAAGGATATTATGAGATAATTATAACTAACTATAATACTAATCAAAGTTTATTTGTAACGTCCAAATACAGCAGGTGTAGTAGACCTTACAGTGAAATGCTGAATATAACAGGTGTAGTAGACCTTACAGTGAAATGCTGAATACAACAGGTGTAGTAGACCTTACAGTGAAATGCTGAATACAACAGGTGTAGTAGACCTTACAGTGAAATGCTGAATACAACAGGTGTAGTAGACCTTACAGTGAAATGCTGAATACAACAGGTGTAGTAGACCTTACAGTGAAATGCTGAATACAACAGGTGTAGTAGACCTTACAGTGAAATGCTGAATACAACAGGTGTAGTAGACCTTACAGTGAAATGCTGAATACAACAGGTGTAGTAGACCTTACAGTGAAATGCTGAATACAACAGGTGTAGTAGACCTTACAGTGAAATGCTGAATACAACAGGTGTAGTAGACCTTACAGTGAAATGCTGAATACAACAGGTGTAGTAGACCTTACAGTGAAATGCTGAATACAACAGGTGTAGTAGACCTCACAGTGAAATGCTGAATACAACAGGTGTAGTAGACCTCACAGTGAAATGCTGAATACAACAGGTGTAGTAGACCTTACAGTGAAATGCTGAATACAACAGGTGTAGTAGACCTTACAGTGAAATGCTGAATACAACAGGTGTAGTAGACCTTACAGTGAAATGCTGAATACAACAGGTGTAGTAGACCTTACAGTGAAATGCTGAATACAACAGGTGTAGTAGACCTTACAGTGAAATGCTGAATACAACAGGTGTAGTAGACCTTACAGTGAAATGCTGAATACAACAGGTGTAGTAGACCTTACAGTGAAATGCTGAATACAACAGGTGTAGTAGACCTTACAGTGAAATGCTGAATACAACAGGTGTAGTAGACCTTACAGTGAAATGCTGAATACAACAGGTGTAGTAGACCTTACAGTGAAATGCTGAATACAACAGGTGTAGTAGACCTTACAGTGAAATGCTGAATACAACAGGTGTAGTAGACCTTACAGTGAAATGCTGAATACAACAGGTGTAGTAGACCTCACAGTGAAATGCTGAATACAACAGGTGTAGTAGACCTTACAGTGAAATGCTGAATACAACAGGTGTAGTAGACCTCACAGTGAAATGCTGAATACAACAGGTGTAGTAGACCTTACAGTGAAATGCTGAATACAACAGGTGTAGTAGACCTTACAGTGAAATGCTGAATACAACAGGTGTAGTAGACCTTACAGTGAAATGCTGAATACAACAGGTGTAGTAGACCTTACAGTGAAATGCTGAATACAACAGGTGTAGTAGACCTACAGTGAAATGCCGAATACAACAGGTGTAGTAGACCTTACAGTGAAATGCCGAATACAACAGGTGTAGTAGACCTTACAGTGAAATGCTGAATACAACAGGTGTAGTAGACCTTACAGTGAAATGCCGAATACAACAGGTGTAGTAGACCTTACAGTGAAATGCTGAATACAACAGGTGTAGTAGACCTTACAGTGAAATGCTGAATACAACAGGTGTAGTAGACCTTACAGTGAAATGCCGAATACAACAGGTGTAGTAGACCTTACAGTGAAATGCCGAATACAACAGGTGTAGTAGACCTTACAGTGAAATGCTGAATACAACAGGTGTAGTAGACCTTACAGTGAAATGCTGAATACAACAGGTGTAGTAGACCTTACAGTGAAATGCCGAATACAACAGGTGTAGTAGACCTTACAGTGAAATGCCGAATACAACAGGTGTAGTAGACCTTACAGTGAAATGCCGAATACAACAGGTGTAGTAGACCTCACAGTGAAATGCTGAATACAACAGGTGTAGTAGACCTTACAGTGAAATGCCGAATACAACAGGTGTAGTAGACCTCACAGTGAAATGCTGAATACAACAGGTGTAGTAGACCTTACAGTGAAATGCTGAATACAACAGGTGTAGTAGACCTTACAGTGAAATGCTGAATACAACAGGTGTAGTAGACCTTACAGTGAAATGCTGAATACAACAGGTGTAGTAGACCTTACAGTGAAATGCTGAATACAACAGGTGTAGTAGACCTTACAGTGAAATGCTGAATACAACAGGTGTAGTAGACCTTACAGTGAAATGCTGAATACAACAGGTGTAGTAGACCTTACAGTGAAATGCTGAATACAACAGGTGTAGTAGACCTTACAGTGAAATGCTGAATACAACAGGTGTAGTAGACCTTACAGTGAAATGCTGAATACAACAGGTGTAGTAGACCTTACAGTGAAATGCTGAATACAACAGGTGTAGTAGACCTTACAGTGAAATGCTGAATACAACAGGTGTAGTAGACCTTACAGTGAAATGCTGAATACAACAGGTGTAGTAGACCTTACAGTGAAATGCTGAATACAACAGGTGTAGTAGACCTTCACAGTGAAATGCTGAATACAACAGGTGTAGTAGACCTTACAGTGAAATGCTGAATACAACAGGTGTAGTAGACCTTACAGTGAAATGCTGAATACAACAGGTGTAGTAGACCTTACAGTGAAATGCTGAATACAACAGGTGTAGTAGACCTTACAGTGAAATGCTGAATACAACAGGTGTAGTAGACCTTACAGTGAAATGCTGAATACAACAGGTGTAGTAGACCTTACAGTGAAATGCTGAATACAACAGGTGTAGTAGACCTTACAGTGAAATGCTGAATACAACAGGTGTAGTAGACCTTACAGTGAAATGCTGAATACAACAGGTGTAGTAGACCTTACAGTGAAATGCTGAATACAACAGGTGTAGTAGACCTTACAGTGAAATGCTGAATACAACAGGTGTAGTAGACCTTACAGTGAAATGCTGAATACAACAGGTGTAGTAGACAGGTGTGAAGTAGACCTTACAGTGAAATGCTGAATACAACAGGTGTAGTAGACCTTACAGTGAAATGCTGAATACAACAGGTGTAGTAGACCTTACAGTGAAATGCTGAATACAACAGGTGTAGTAGACCTTACAGTGAAATGCCGAATACAACAGGTGTAGTAGACCTTACAGTGAAATGCCGAATACAACAGGTGTAGTAGACCTTACAGTGAAATGCCGAATACAACAGGTGTAGTAGACCTTACAGTGAAATGCCGAATACAACAGGTGTAGTAGACCTTACAGTGAAATGCCGAATACAACAGGTGTAGTAGACCTTACAGTGAAATGCCGAATACAACAGGTGTAGTAGACCTTACAGTGAAATGCCGAATACAACAGGTGTAGTAGACCTTACAGTGAAATGCTGAATACAACAGGTGTAGTAGACCTTACAGTGAAATGCTGAATACAACAGGTGTAGTAGACCTTACAGTGAAATGCTGAATACAACAGGTGTAGTAGACCTTACAGTGAAATGCTGAATACAACAGGTGTAGTAGACCTTACAGTGAAATGCTGAATACAACAGGTGTAGTAGACCTTACAGTGAAATGCTGAATACAACAGGTGTAGTAGACCTTACAGTGAAATGCCGAATACAACAGGTGTAGTAGACCTTACAGTGAAATGCTGAATACAACAGGTGTAGTAGACCTCACAGTGAAATGCCGAATACAACAGGTGTAGTAGACCTTACAGTGAAATGCCGAATACAACAGGTGTAGTAGACCTTACAGTGAAATGCCGAATACAACAGGTGTAGTAGACCTTACAGTGAAATGCCGAATACAACAGGTGTAGTAGACCTTACAGTGAAATGCCGAATACAACAGGTGTAGTAGACCTTACAGTGAAATGCCGAATACAACAGGTGTAGTAGACCTTACAGTGAAATGCCGAATACAACAGGTGTAGTAGACCTTACAGTGAAATGCCGAATACAACAGGTGTAGTAGACCTTACAGTGAAATGCCGAATACAACAGGTGTAGTAGACCTTACAGTGAAATGCCGAATACAACAGGTGTAGTAGACCTTACAGTGAAATGCTGAATACAACAGGTGTAGTAGACCTTACAGTGAAATGCTGAATACAACAGGTGTAGTAGACCTTACAGTGAAATGCTGAATACAACAGGTGTAGTAGACCTTACAGTGAAATGCTGAATACAACAGGTGTAGTAGTCCTTACAGTGAAATGCTGAATATAACAGGTGTGTAGAGTAGAAACCTAGTAGACAGTGAAATGCTGAATACAACAGGTGTAGTAGACCTTACAGTGAAATGCTGAATATAACAGGTGTAGTAGACCTTACAGTGAAATGCTGAATACAACAGGTGTAGTAGACCTTACAGTGAAATGCTGAATACAACAGGTGTAGTAGACCTTACAGTGAAATGCTGAATACAACAGGTGTAGTAGACCTTACAGTGAAATGCTGAATACAACAGGTGTAGTAGACCTTACAGTGAAATGCTGAATACAACAGGTGTAGTAGACCTCACAGTGAAATGATGAATACAACAGGTGTAGTAGACCTTACAGTGAAATGCTGAATACAACAGGTGTAGTAGACCGTACAGTGAAATGCCAAATACAACAGGTGTAGTAGACCTTACAGTGAAATGCCGAATACAACAGGTGTAGTAGACCTTACAGTGAAATGCCGAATACAACAGGTGTAGTAGACCTTACAGTGAAATGCCGAATACAACAGGTGTAGTAGACCTTACAGTGAAATGCCGAATACAACAGGTGTAGTAGACCTTACAGTGAAATGCCGAATACAACAGGTGTAGTAGACCTTACAGTGAAATGCCGAATACAACAGGTGTAGTAGACCTTACAGTGAAATGCCGAATACAACAGGTGTAGTAGACCTTACAGTGAAATGCCGAATACAACAGGTGTAGTAGACCTTACAGTGAAATGCCGAATACAACAGGTGTAGTAGACCTTACAGTGAAATGCCGAATACAACAGGTGTAGTAGACCTTACAGTGAAATGCCGAATACAACAGGTGTAGTAGACCTTAC
This sequence comes from Oncorhynchus keta, assembly GCF_023373465.1. Lineage (NCBI taxonomy): Eukaryota > Metazoa > Chordata > Actinopteri > Salmoniformes > Salmonidae > Oncorhynchus > Oncorhynchus keta. The sequence goes on from NC_068434.1 coordinate 9,165,705, forward strand.
AGTGAAATGCCGAATACAACAGGTGTAGTAGACCTTACAGTGAAATGCCGAATACAACAGGTGTAGTAGTCCTTACAGTGAAATGCCGAATATAACAGGTGTAGTAGACCGTACAGTGAAATGCTGAATACAACAGGTGTAGTAGACCTTACAGTGAAATGCTGAATACAACAGGTGTAGTAGACCTTACAGTGAAATGCTGAATACAACAGGTGTAGTAGACCTTACAGTGAAATGCCGAATACAACAGGTGTAGTAGACCTTACAGTGAAATGCTGAATACAACAGGTGTAGTAGACCTTACAGTGAAATGCTGAATACAACAGGTGTAGTAGACCTTACAGTGAAATGCTGAATACAACAGGTGTAGTAGACCTTACAGTGAAATGCCGAATACAACAGGTGTAGTAGACCTTACAGTGAAATGCTGAATACAACAGGTGTAGTAGACCTTACAGTGAAATGCTGAATACAACAGGTGTAGTAGTCCTTACAGTGAAATGCTGAATACAACAGGTGTAGTAGACCTTACAGTGAAATGCTTACTTACAGGCTCTAACTAATTGTGCCATTTTTTATTTAATTTAGGTATTAGGTGAACAATGGGTAAGTAAAGAAATTAAAACACCAGTTAAAAGACAGTGAAAAATAACAGTAGAGACTATGTACAGTAGAGAGACTATGTACAGTAGAGGCTATATACAGTAGAGGCTATGTACAGTAGGGAGTAGACCATGTACAGTAGAGAGACCATGTACAGTAGAGAGACCATGTACAGTAGAGAGACTATGTACAGTAGTAGGAGGCTATGTACAGTAGTAGGAGGCTATATACAGTAGAGAGACTATGTACAGTAGAGAGGCTATATACAGTAGAGAGGCTATGTCCAGTAGGGAGGCTATATACAGTAGAGAGACTATGTACAGTAGAGAGACCATGTACAGTAGAGAGGTGTATGTACAGTAGAGAGACCATGTACAGTAGAGAGACTATGTACAGTAGGGAGGCTATATACAGTAGAGAGACTATGTACAGTAGGGAGGCTATATACAGTAGAGACCTATACAGAAATGCTATGTACAGTAGGGAGGCTATATACAGTAGAGAGGCTATATACAGTAGAGAGACCTCACAGTGCCATATACAGTAGAGACCATGTACAGTAGACTGAAATGTACAGTAGGGAGGCTATATACAGTAGGGAGGCTATGTACAGTAGAGAGGCTATATACAGTAGAGAGGCTATATACAGTAGGGAGGCTATATGCTATGTACAGTAGAGAGACTATGTACAGTAGAGAGACTATGTACAGTAGGGAGGCTATGTACAGTAGGGAGGCTATATACAGTAGAGAGACTATGTACAGTAGAGAGGCTATATACAGTAGAGAGGCTATATACAGTAGGGAGGCTATATACAGTAGAGAGACCATGTACAGTAGAGAGACCATGTACAGTAGAGAGACCATGTACAGTAGAGAGACCATGTACAGTAGAGAGACTATGTACAGTAGGGAGGCTATATACAGTAGGGAGGCTATGTACAGTAGGGAGGCTATATACAGTAGAGAGGCTATATACAGTAGGGAGGCTATATACAGTAGAGAGACTATGTACAGTAGAGAGACTATGTACAGTAGAGAGACTATGTACAGTAGGGAGGCTATATACAGTAGAGAGACTATGTACAGTAGGGAGGCTATATACAGTAGAGAGACTATGAAATATAGTAGGGAGGCTATATACAGTAGAGAGGCTATGTACAGTAGGGAGGCTATATACAGTAGAGAGACTATGTACAGTAGGGAGGCTATATACAGTAGAGAGGCTATGTACAGTAGGGAGGCTATATACATGTAGTAGAAGTGACTATATACAGGTGTATAGACACAGTATGTAACAGTAGAGATCCTATGAAATATACAGTAAAGAGGCTAAACGCCACAGGTGTACAGTAGAAGAGGCTATATACAGTAGAGAAGGCTATATACAGTAAAGAGGCTATGTACAGTAGAGAGGCTTTGATACAGTATGAATACAACAGGTGTAGTAGACCACAGTGAAACTGAATACAACAGGTGTAGTAGACCTTACAGTGAAATGCTGAATACAGTAGAGAGGCTATGTACAGTAGAGGCTATGTACAGTAGGGAGGCTACATACAGTAGAGGCTATATACAGTAGAGAGACACACACACACACACTATGTACAGTAGAGAGGCTATGTACAGCAGGGAGGCTATATACAGTAGTCAAGGCTATGCTCTACAAAGTGCAGTATTTTCCAGAGGCTATGTACACAATGTGGTGTGTGTTAAAACACCAGAGGCTATATACAGTAGAGAGGCTATGTAGAGAGGCTATGTACAGTAGAGACTATGTACAGTAGGGAGGCTATATACAGTAGGGAGGCTATATAGAGAGACAGTAGAGAGGCTATATACAGTAGAGAGACTATAGGGTACAGGGTAGGGAGGCTATATACAGTAGAGAGACTATATACAGTAGAGAGGCTATGTACAGTAGGGAGGCTATTATACATGTACAGAGAGACTATGTACAGTAGAGAGGCTATATACAGTAGAGAGACTATATACAGTAGAGAGGCTATGTACAGTAGGGAGGCTATATACAGTAGAGAGGCTATGTACAGTAGAGGCTATTATACAGTAGGGAGGCTACATACAGTAGAGAGGCTACATACAGTAGAGGCTATATACAGTAGAGAGGCTATATACAGTAGAGAGACATGTTCAGTGTACAGTAGAGAGGCTATACAGTAGAGAGGCTATATACAGTAGAGAGAGACTATGTACAGTAGAGAGGCTATATACAGTACAGAGAGGCTATGTACAGTAGGGAGGCTATATACAGTAGAGAGGCTATATACAGTAGAGAGGCTATATACAGTAGAGAGGCTATGTACAGTAGGGAGGCTATATATTAGTAAAGAGGCTATATACAGTAGAGAGACTATGTACATGTACAGTAGGGAGGCTATGTACAGTAGAGAGACTATGTACAGTAGGGAGGCTATATACAGTAGAGAGACTATATACAGTAGAGAGACTATATACAGTAGAGAGGCTATATACAGTAGAGAGGCTATATACAGTAGAGAGACTATATACAGTAGAGAGGCTATGTACAGTAGAGGCTATGTACAGTAGAGAGGCTATATACAGTAGAGAGGCTATATACAGTAGAGAGGCTATGTACAGTAGAGAGGCTATGTACAGTAGAGAGGCTATGTACAGTAGAGAGGCTATATACAGTAGAGATGCTATGTACAGGCACTGGTTAGTCGGGCTGATTTTAGGGTTTTATGTACATGTAAGTATGTTTAAAGTGACTATGCATATATGATAAACAGAGTAGCAGCAGCGTAAAAGAGGTTGGAGATCCTGTTTGAATAACCACTTCCTCCTTCGCTCTTTAAATAGCTCTTAAACGCCACACACACATTATGGAACCAGGCTCGTGACTAGTATACATACAAAAATCACACACTACCAAAGTTAAAAACTCTCCACTGGCTAGTTCTGACATGCCCCTTTTGCTTTGACTCAACAAAACGTATGTGAGGACAACACACACACACACACACACACACACACACACACACACACACACACACAGTCCTCTTTGTCTGTGGTTCTTGTTCAATAACATACAGTACCAAACCCCTTCGACTGTCAGACATACTGAGAGAGAACGCAGAGAAGAAAACAAGTGGGGAGAGAGACACACACACACACACTATCCCCTACTATTCATACTACAACACTTGAAATGTCTATCTGTTCTGAAACCTTTTTGCAGGTGAGGGATCGTCAACGAGGGTCAATGTGTTCTGAAGGTGCTTTCTACAAAGTGTTGCAGTATTTTCCAAAGGAATCATAAAGCCCCTCCTATTATACATGTGTGAGGTTCATGTGATGTCACTGTGTTGTGTGTGTGATATGTATACATGATGTGTGTTCACTGTGTAGTGTGTGTGTATACATGGTGTGTGTGTGTGTGTGTTCACTGTGTGTGTGTGTGTGATGTTTATACATGAGGAGGATGTGATGTCCTGTCTTTTAAATATGTTTTATTCTTGTCTATTAATGTTCTGTATTATGTCATGCTTTGTGTGGACCCCAGGAGGATGTGAATTGCCTGCAGGTTCAGTTTCATGGAGAAGGAGGATCTAAAAAAGGGTGATGGTTCACTAACTGTGGAGATATATTATAAAGAGGGATATATTATACATGGAGAGGAGGATGTGATGGTTCACTGTGGAGATATATTATACATGGAGAGGAGGATGTGATGGTTCACTGTGGAGATATATTATACATGGAGAGGAGGATGTGATGGTTCACTGTGTTGAAGGTAGTGGAGATATATTATACATGGAGAGGAGGATGTGATGGTTCACTGTGGAGATATATTATACATGGAGAGGAGGATGTGATGGTTCACTGTGTTGAAGGCAGTGGAGATATATTATACATGGAGAGGAGGATGTGATGGTTCACCGTGGAGATATATTATACATGGAGAGGAGGATGTGATGGTTCACTGTGGAGATATATTATACATGGAGAGGAGGATGTGATGGTTCACTGTGTTGAAGGTAGTGGAGATATATTATACATGGAGAGGAGGATGTGATGGTTCACTGTGGAGATATATTATACATGGAGAGGAGGATGTGATGGTTCACCGTGGAGATATATTATACATGGAGAGGAGGATGTGATGGTTCACTGTGGAGATATATTATACATGGAGAGGAGGATGTGATGGTTCACTGTGTTGAAGGTAGTGGAGATATATTATACATACAGTGGGGCAAAAAAGTATTTAGTCAGCCGCCAATTGTGCAAGTTCTCCCACTTAAAAAGATGAGAGAGGCCTGTAATTTTCATCATAGGTCCACTTCAACTATGACAGACAAAATGAGGGAGAAAAAAAATCCAGAAAATCACATTGTAGGACATTTAATGAATTTATTTGCAAATACTTTTTTGCCCCACTGTACATACATACATACATACATACATACATACATACATACATCACCCTTAAGTGTTTTGGAAAGAAGAGATCCAGGTCTGTAGTTTTTGATGTCGGAGGAGTAGTGTTGGTTTCTTGAGGAGTAGAGCGACTCGCTCCATCTTGAAGTTAGATGGGAAATAGGAATGGCTGAAGGCCAGGAAATAGGAATGGCTGAAGGCCAGGAAATAGGAATGGCTGAAGGCCAGGAAATAGGAATGGCAGAAGGCCAGGAAATAGGAATGGCAGAAGGCCAGAAATAGGAATGGCAGAAGGCCAGGAAATAGGAATGGCAAGGAATGGCAGAAGGCCAGGATATACGGAATGGCAGAAGGCCAGGAAATAGGAATGGCAGAAGGCCAGGAAATAGGAATGGCAGAAGGCCAGGAAATAGGATATATAGGAATGGCAGAAGGCCAGGAAATAGGAATGGCAGAAGGCCAGGAAATAGGAATGGCAGAAGGCCGGAATGGCAGAAGGCCAGAAGGAAATAGGAATGGCAGAAGGCCAGGAAATAGGAATGGCAGAAGGCCAGGAAATAGGAATGGCAGAAGGCCAGGAAATAGGAATGGCACGGAATGGCAGAAGGCCAGGAAATAGGAATGGCAGAAGGCCAGGAAATACGGAATGGCAGAAGGCCAGGAAATAGGAATGGCAGAAGGCCAGGAAATAGGAATGGCAGAAGGCCAGGATATACGGAATGGCAGAAGGCCAGGAAATAGGAATGGCAGAAGGCCAGGAAATAGGAATGGAAGAAGGCCAGGAAATAGGAATGGCAGAAGGCCAGGAAATAGGAATGGCAGAAGGCCAGGAAATAGGAATGGCAGAAGGCCAGGATATAGGAATGGCAGAAGGCCAGGATATACGGAATGGCAGAAGGCCAGGAAATAGGAATGGCAGAAGGCCAGGAAATAGGAATGGAAGAAGGCCAGGAAATAGGAATGGCAGAAGGCCAGGAAATAGGAATGGCAGAAGGCCAGGAAATAGGAATGGAAGAAGGCCAGGAAATAGGAATGGCAGAAGGCCAGGAAATAGGAATGGCAGAAGGCCAGGAAATAGGAATGGCAGAAGGCCAGGAAATAGGAATGGAAGAAGGCCAGGATATACGGAATGGCAGAAGGCCAGGATATACGGAATGGCAGAAGGCCAGGATATACGGAATGGCAGAAGGCCAGGAAATAGGAATGGCAGAAGGCCAGGAAATAGGAATGGCAGAAGGCCAGGAATGGAAGAAGGCCAGGAAATAGGAATGGCAGAAGGCCAGGATATAGGCCAGGGAATGGCAGAAGGCCAGGAAATATGGAAGAAGGCCAGGAAATAGGAATGGCAGAAGGCCAGGAATATACGGAATGGCAGAAGGCCAGGAGGAATACGGAATGGCAGAAGGCCAGGAAATAGGAATGGCAGAAGGCCAGGAAATAGGAATGGAAGAAGGCCAGGAAATAGGAATGGCAGAAGGCCAGGATATACGGAATGGCAGAAGGCCAGGAAATAGGAATGGCAGAAGGCCAGGATACGGAATGGCAGAAGGCCAGGAATGGCAGAAGGCCAGGATATACGGAATGGCAGAAGGCCAGGAAATAGGAATGGCAGAAGGCCAGGAAATATAGGCCGGAATGGAAGAAGGCCAGGATATACGGAATGGCAGAAGGCCAGGAAATAGGAATGGCAGAAGGCCAGGATAGGAATAGGCCGGAATGGCAGAAGGCCAGGAAATAGGAATGGCAGAAGGCCAGGATATACGGAATGGCAGAAGGCCAGGATATAGGAATGGCAGAAGGCCAGGATAGGAATAGGAATGGCAGAAGGCCAGGATATACGGAATGGCAGAAGGCCAGGAAATACGGAATGGCAGAAGGCCAGGAAATAGGAATGGCAGAAGGCCAGGAGGAATAGGAATGGAAGAAGGCCAGGAAATAGGAATGGCAGAAGGCCAGGAAATAGGAATGGCAGAAGGCCAGGAAATAGGAATGGCAGAAGGCCAGGAAATAGGAATGGAAGAAGGCCAGGAAATAGGAATGGAAGAAGGCCAGGAAATAGGAATGGCAGAAGGCCAGGAAATAGGAATAGCAGAAGGCCAGGAAATAGGAATGGCAGAAGGCCAGGAAATAGGAATGGCAGAAGGCCACGAAATAGGAATGGCAGAAGGCCAGGATATACGGAATGGCAGAAGTCACCTTGCGAGGACACACAACATACTTATTCACTTATTCAGCCGTCCCCATAGGAGTACACGTTTCGGGTCCAGGTAGAACCCTCTGTGGAAAGGGTTCAACGTGTAAACCAAAACAGTGCTACTTGGAACCAAAAGGGGTTCTACCTAAATCAAGAAGGGTTCTTCAAAGAGTTCTCATATGGGGGACAGGTGGAGAACCATTTTATAGGTCCAAGGTGGCACCTTTTTTTTTTGAAAGTGCACTAAAAACGCTGGGACGACACCAGGACGAGTGTGTAGGGCCTGGACGGTACCAGTATCGCTGTACTTGTTAGTATCGTGGCAAGGAAAATAAAACATGAAGCAGACTTCACTTCTTTATGAAAACAGCCCTGATGTTGGAAACAAACATCATTATGTTGTCATCTAGAGTCGCATGTATTTATTTCTCCAAGTTAATGCACACAATATGTTACGTACAGCAGGTTTTAAATAACCAAAGTGTTTAGTCTGCTTCGTGTTTTTTTTTTTGTCATTGGAAAAGGGTTGTGACACTGGAAACGGTGTGTGTGTGTGTGTGTGTGTGTGTGTGTGTGTGTGTGTGTGTGTGTGTGTGTGTGTGTGTGTGTGTGAGAGACACATGGTATCATCAGTGTGTATGGTTGTCAGTGTAATCTCAAACGTTGCTGATTTGTTCCTCGCTGGGCGTCAGTTCAACGTCTGGTTTACGTTGTGTTTTTATGTGCTTGGATTTAGGTTTTAAAGTTGGATAAAGAAAAGACGATGACTTTTTGAAAATGAAATCCGTTTTCTACGTTGATAAAAGTACATCACTTTTCTCTGGGGGTTAAAGGACTTGGCAGTCAAAGGTCTTATATCACAGGAACCAGATACCCTGGAATACATACTGTACCTATAACTGGTAGAGAGGAACTAAGGTGAACATAAACACACACACACACACACACACACAGGCACACACACAGGCACACACACACACACACACACAGGCACACACACACACACAGGCACACACACACAGGCACACACACACACAGGCACACACACACACACAGGCACACACACACAGGCACACACACACAGGCACACACACACAGGCACACACACACACACGCATAGGCACACACACACACAGACACACACACACACAGGCACACACACACACACACACACACATAGGCACAGACACACACACACAGGCACAGACACACACACACAGGCACACACACACAGGCACAGACACACACACACACACAGGCACAGACACACACACACACACACAGGCACAGACACACACACACACACAGACACACACACACACGCACAAGCACAGACACACACACACACAGGCACAGACACACAGACACACACACACAGGCACAGACACACACACACAGGCACAGACACACACACACAGACACACAGACACACACACACAGGCACAGACATACAGACACAGACACACGCACACACACACACGCACAGACACAGACACACAGACACAGACACACACACAGACACATCATTGGGGCTTATCCATGTTAGCTTGGGGGACAGTCAGGAGAGGTGAGGGTCTGTGGAAGCTCTAGCAAAGGAACAGTATGGTTAATCCTAACCACACACACACTGTCATACACACACACACACACACACACACACACACACACACACACAGCTAGACAGGCCCTTGTTGTTGCCATCGAGACAGAGTGTCATTCTAAACATCGTGGGCGGACGCCCTAATGCAGGGATCATCAACTATATTCAGCCGCGGGCCAATTTCTTTTCTGGAGCGGATGGTCGGGTGGGCCAGAACACAATTACATATCATTTGTAGACTGTAAATTAACCGCAAGAATCCCAAACGGATATATTTGACTAAAACATCATTTCGAACCTCGTAAGTCTCTATTATGCATGGGAATACCTTTCTGCTCAGAAAACTGGGAGGGAGGGGGGGCAAATAAAACCATTGCCAGTTGGGGAACCCTAGTGTGTGTGTGTGTGTGTGTGTGTGTGTGTGTGTGTGTGTGTGTGTGTGTGTGTGTGTGTGTGTGTGTGTGTGTGTGTGAGAGAGAGAACAGACTTCTATTCTTAGCTTTTTTTTCAGCTGTACTCAGACACCCTTAAACAGGGGAGGGACTTGAGAGAAGAGGCCACACCCCGTTTGAGAGAAGAGGCCACACCCCGTTTGAGAGAAGAGGCCACACCCCGTTTGAGAGAAGAGGCCACACCCCGTTTGAGAGAAGAGGCCACACCCCGTTTGAGAGAAGAGGCCACACCCCGTTTGAGAGAAGAGGCCACACCCCGTTTGAGAGAAGAGGCCACACCCCGTTTGAGAGAAGAGGCCACACCCCGTTTGAGAGAAGAGGCCACACCCCGTTTGAGAGAAGAGGCCACACCCCGTTTGAGAGAAGAGGCCACACCCGTTTGAGAAGAGGCCACACCCTGTTTTGAGAGGCCACACCCTGTTTGAAGAAGGCCACACCCGTTTGAGAGAAGAGGCCACACCCCGTTTGAGAGAAGAGGCCACACCCCGTTTGAGAGAAGAGGCCACACCCCGTTTGAGAGAAGAGGCCACACCCCGTTTGAGAGAAGAGGCCACACCCCGTTTTCATTATATGGAAGTTAACAAGGGTTCTTAAAGGGGCAGGTGTGTGTGTGTGTGTGTGTGTGTGTGTGTGTGTGTGTGTGTGTGTGTGTGTGTGTGTGTGTGTGTGTGTGTGTGTGTGTGTGTGTTTGATCCTAAATAACAGCGTTGTCTAGTGAAATACAACAGTTCCTATTTAATTGTTTTCTCAGCTGAGGTGAAATATGTTTCATGGAATATAATGAGACCCGAGTACAAAAATACAAGCAGAAGACAAGAGCAGACAATAACATGAGTTTTTGACACACTTGAACCTCTACTGGAAACAGAAGACCTGTCTGTCTGTCTGTCTGTCTGTCTGTCTGTCTGTCTGTCTGTCTGTCTGTCTTCCCCCTCTCGACTCTCCTCCCTTCTCTCTATATTTGGAGGTGAAGAAGCTTCTTGTTTTGCAAGACACACACACACTGTCACATCCTTTCCATGTACAAATAACAACTGAGGCCTAACACACTGTTTCAGGAAATAACAGCTTCTGTTTCGCAAGCTTCTATTAATTCAGCTCCTACACACTCTCACACACACTCTCTCACACACTCTCTCACACACTCTCACACACACTCTCACACTCACTCTCACACTCACTCTCACACTCACACTCACACTCACTCTCACACACACTCTCACACACACTCTCACACTCACTCTCTCACACACTCTCTCACACACTCTCACACACACTCTCACACTCGCTCTCACACACACTCACACTCACACTCACTCTCACACTCACTCACTCACTCTCACACACACTCTCACACACACTCTCACACTCACTCTCACACACACTCACACTCACTCTCACACTCACTCACTCTCACACTCACTCTCACACAAACTCTCACACTCACTCTCACACTCACTCTCACACTCACTCTCACACTCACACTCACACTCACTCTCACACACTCTCACACTCACTCACACTCACTCTCACATGTTCACTCACTCTCACTCTCACACACTCTCTCTCACACACTCTCTCTCTCACTCTCACTCACTCTCACTCTCTCACACACTCTCACACACACTCTCACACTCACTCTCACACTCACTCTCACACTCACACTCACACTCACTCTCACACACTCACTCACACCCACTCTCACATGTTCTCTCACTCTCACACACTCTCTCTCTCACACACTCTCTCACACTCTCACTCACTCTCACTCTCACACACTCTCTCTCTCACACACTCTCTCTCACACTCTCACTCTCACACACTCTCACCCCTTCTGCAAACCTCCCTAAACAATAGCTAGGAGTCAGGGTAGAGCTGTTTTAGTGTAACAGATGATTGACACCGTTTGTGTGTTTTTAAAAGTAACCATTCCTACATAGATGCTGTCTGGTGCCTAAGAGAATGAAGATTCAAATATACTTACCCCTTCCACACACACACAGAGAAATGCTGTTTTAGGAGCGTTCTCTGCTCTCTCTCTGTTTCTGCAAAACAGGCCGGGCAGGTGGGCGGGAAACATCGGCTTCCCTAGCCAATCAGAGCCTCGGCTACTCCAGCTGAACCCCCCGTCTCCCAGCCAATCAGAAGCCAGCTCCTCTCCCCCTTCTCCTCTATATGTGTTCAGTGCTGACTGGAACTACCAGCTGGGAGGAAGAGTGAGGAGAAGCAGAGATAGAGAAAAGGACAGACGGGCTGAGATAGAGGCCTGACGAAAGAGAGAGGCTACGGGGGAAGAGAAGGAGAGAGGCTACGGGGGAAGAGAAGGAGAGAGGCTACGGGGGAAGAGAAGGAGAGAGGCTACGGGGGAAGAGAAGGAGAGAGGCTACGGGGGAAGAGAAGGAGAGAGGCTACGGGGGAAGAGAAGGAGAGAGGCTACGGGGGAAGAGAAGGAGAGAGGCTACGGGGGAAGAGAAGGAGAGAGGCTACGGGGAAGAGAAGGAGAGAGGCTACGGGGAAGAGAAGGAGAGAGGCTACGGGGAAGAGAAGGAGAGAGGCTACGGGGAAGAGAAGGAGAGCGGCTACGGGGGAAGAGAAGGAGAGAGGCTACGGGGAAGAGAAGGAGAGAGGCTACGGGGAAGAGAAGGAGAGAGGCTACGGGGGAAAGAGAAGGAGAGAGGCTACGGGGAAAGAGAAGGAGAGAGGCTACGGGGAAGAGAAGGAGAGAGGCTACGGGGAAGAGAAGGAGAGAGGCTACGGGGGAAGAGAAGGAGAGAGGCTACGGGGAAGAGAAGGAGAGAGGCTACGGGGAAGAGAAGGAGAGCGGCTACGGGGGAAGAGAAGGAGAGAGGCTACGGGGGAAGAGAAGGAGAGAGGCTACGGGGGAAGAGAAGGAGAGAGGCTACGGGGGAAGAGAGAAGGAGAGAGGCTACGGGGAAGAGAAGGAGAGAGGCTACGGGGAAGAGAAGGAGAGAGGCTACGGGGGAAGAGAAGGAGAGAGGCTACGGGGGAAGAGAAGGAGAGAGGCTACGGGGGAAGAGAAGGAGAGAGGCTACGGGGTAAGAGAAGGAGAGAGGCTACGGGGTAAGAGAAGGAGAGAGGCTACGGGGGAAGAGAAGGAGAGAGGCTACGGGGGAAGAGAAGGAGAGAGGCTACGGGGGAAGAGAAGGAGAGCGGCTACGGGGGAAGAGAAGGAGAGAGGCTACGGGGGAAGAGAAGGAGAGAGGCTACGGGGGAAGAGAAGGAGAGCGAGAGAGACATCCTACTAGAATCTGAAGTCAAAATGTTTGATGATCTGGTGCTTCTGTCACCAACCAAGGAGGGCCAACAGCAGCAGTTAGATCAAATCACATTTTATTAGTCACATGCGCCAAATACAACATGTGAAATGCTTACTTACGAGCCCCTAACCAACTATGCAGTTCTAAAAAATATGGTTAAGAATAAGAAATAAAAGTAACAAGTAATTAAAGAGCAACAGTAAAATAACAATAGCGAGACTATATACATGGGGGTACCGGTACAGAGTCAATATGCGGGGCACCAGTTAGTTGAGGTAATATGTAGATGTAGGTAGAGTTATTAATGTGACTATGCATAGATAACAAGAGAGTAGCAGTGGTGTAAAAGGGGGGAGGGGCAATGCAAATAGCCTGGGTAGCCTTTTGATTAGATGTTCAGGAGTCTTGTGGCTTGGGAGGAGAAGCTGTTTAGAAGCCTCTTGGACCTAGACTTGGCGCTCCGGTACCACTTCCAATGTGGTAGCAGAGAGAACAGTCTATGACTAGGGTGGCTGGAGTATTTGACAATTTTTAGGGCCTTCCTCTGACACTGCCTGGTTTCGAGCTCCTGCATGGCAGGAAGCTTGGCCCCAGTGACCTACTGGGACGTTCACACTCTGTAGTGCCATGCGGTCAGAGATGGAGCAGTTGCCATACCAGGCAGTGACGCAACCAGTCAGGATGCTCTCGATGGTGCAGCTATAGAACCTTTTGAGGATCTGAGGACCCGTACCAAATACTTTCAGTCTCCTGAGGGGGAATAGGTTTTGTCATGCCCGCTTCACAACTGCCTTGGTGTGCTTGGACCATGTTAGTTTGTTGGTGATGTGGACGCCAAAGAACTTGAAGCTCTCAATCTTCTCCACTGCAGCCCCATAAACGTGAATGGGGGTGTGCTCTGTCCTCTTTTTCCTGTAGTCCACAATCATCTCCTTTGTCTTGATCACGTTGAGGGAGAGGTTGTAGTCCTGGCACCACACTGCCAGGTCTCTGACCTCCTCCCTATAGGCTGTCTCATCGTTGAGGGAGAGGTTGTTGTCCTGGCACCACACTGCCGGGTCTCTGACCTCCTCCCTATAGGCTGTCTCGTCGTTGTCGGTGATCAGGCCTACCGCTGTTGTGTCATCGCCAAACTTAATGATGGTTTTGGAGTCGTGCCTGGCCGTGCAGTCATGGGTGTACGGGGAGTACAGGAGGGGACTGAGCACGCACCCTTAAGGGGCCCCTGTTTGAGGATCAGCGTGGCAGATGTGTTGTTACCTACCCTGCATTCTGTATGCATCGGGCCCTTCTTTGGACACTGTGTTAACTAACCTCCAGACGAGCTTCAACGCCATACATCACTACTTCCTTGGCCTCCAACTGCTTTTAAATGCTAGGAAAACTAAGTGCATGCACTTCAACCGATTGCTGCCTGCACCCTCTCGCCCGACTAGCATCACTACTCTGGACGGTTCTGACCTAGAATATGTGGACAAATACCTAGGTGTCTGGTTAGACTGTAAACTCTCCTTCCAGACTCACATCAAACATCTCCAATCCAAAATTAAATCTAGAATTGGCTTCCTATTTCGCAAACAAAGCCTCCTTCACTCATGCCGCCAAACATACCCTTGTAAAACTTACTATTCTACCGATCTTTGGCAATGTCATTTACAAAATAGCCCTCAACACTCTACTTAGCAAACTGGATGTAGTCTATCACAGTACCATCCGTTTTATCATCAAATCCCCATATACTACCCACCACTGCGACCTGTATGCTCTCATTGGCTGGCCCTCACTACATATACATTGCAAAACCCACTAGCTCCAGGTCATCTATGTCTTTGCTCGGTAAAGCCCCGCCTCTCAGCTCACTGGTCACCATAGCAACACCATCCTGTAGCACGCGCTCCAGCAGGTATATTTCACTGGTCATCCCCAAAGCCAACACTTCCTTTGGCTGCCTTTCCTTCCAGTTCTCTGCTGCCAGTGACTGGAATGAATTGCAAAAATCTCTGAAGCTGGAGACTCATATCCCTCTTTAAGCAACAACTGTCAGAGCAGCTTACCGATCACTGTACCTGTAATAGCACCCCCAACTACCTCATCCCCATATTATTACTTACCCTCTTGCTCTTTTGCACCCCAGTATCTCTACTTGCACATCAGCATCTGCACATCTATCACTCCAGTATTAATGCTAAATTGTAATTATTTTCACCTCTAGGGCCTATTTATAGTCTACCTCCCTACTCTTCTACATTTGCACACACTGTACATAGATTTTTCAGTGTAACTGTGCGTTTGTTTATGTGTAACTCTGTGTTGTTTTTGTTGCACTGCTTTGCTTTATCTTGGCCAGGTCGCAGTTGTAAATGAGAACTGGTTCTCAACTGGCCAAACTGGTTAAATAAAGGGGAAATTAAAAAATATATATATTTTTTAAAGCACACAAGATATTACAATTTTGAGTGTCTTGTTGGTGGTTTAATCCTCCGCGTAGGTCATCTATTGTATTGTCCATAGATTGCACGTTTGCTAGCAGAATGGAAGGAAGTGGTCGGTTTATTTGATAGTCCCGCCCTCCGGTCCCTTTTTCTCCGCCTCCTCTTCACCAAATCACTGGGATCTGGGCCTGTTCCCGAGAAAGCAGTGTATTGTTCTCGTCAGACTCGTTAACCCTCCTGTTGCGTTCATTTCATGTTAATTAATTCTGTCTTCCCGGTCCAAAATGACCGCCCCATTTTAGCTGATTATAAATCCATAATAATACATATATTATCGCCTAATGTTGTGCTAGATCTTTTTTTATCAAGTTTTTACAAGTTTTGAACTTCTATTTGCTATTTATGGCCTGTAGGCCTTATTGACCTGAGCTCATGCAACTCGTTTTTGAGTAAAAAAAATAAATAAATAAGCATAATGTATGGATTATTTTGACTATAACAAATACTCAGGTGAAACATATTGTGCTATGTTTCACAGACTACTTTGTGTCAAAGTTTAACAAGGACTCTCTCCTCCTCACCAGTGTCATGATCAAAGATATGATCAAGAGCCTCACATACAGTATATTGTTTGGTCATTGCGCTGCCACAGAATTAAATTGTGAGCAAGGCCTCAAAAAAGCTTTATATACCAGAGCTGTGAGAGAAGTTCTATATATTTTTGAAACAATGTTGTGATTGTTAGAATGCCAACAGGTGTGGTTCCCGTGGGGGTTGTCATGGTAGCCAAGAAGGGGAGTGAGGTGTGTGTGTGTGTGCTCAAACACACTTGCACCTGGGGGTCTGGGAGAGGAAGGGTGTCCATCTGATGAATGGGCATGTGCCTGAACATCAATTTTATACATTGATTGTAGTCTCACCCTTTTATTTCTAATGACCGGTCATTTTTGACACCACAAGTGTTACAAAAGTTAAAGAAAACACCCAAAATGTAATGTAAATCATCCAACTGTATTGTGTGTGTTCAGATGCCCTGTGTGGACGAACTTCTATGAGTGTAATATATATTGTTTATTTCAGAGAAAGGGGAGAGAAAGAGGGGCTATCTGGGAAGAGAAAGTTAGAGAGAGGCTACAGGGGAGGAGAAGGTTAGAGAGAGGCTACAGGGGAAGAGAAGGTTAGAGAGAGGCTACAGGGGAGGAGAAGGTTAGAGAGAGGCTACAGGGGAAGAGAAGGTTAGAGAGAGGCTACAGGGGAAGAGAAGGTTAGAGAGAGGCTACAGGGGAGGAGAAGGTTAGAGAGAGGCTACAGGGGAAGAGAAGGTTAGAGAGAGGCTACAGGGGAGGAGAAGGTTAGAGAGAGGCTACAGGGGAGGAGAAGGTTAGAGAGAGGCTACAGGGGAGGAGAAGGTTAGAGAGAGGCTACAGGGGAAGAGAAGGTTAGAGAGAGGCTACAGGGGAGGAGAAGGCTAGAGAGAGGCTACAAGGGAGGAGAAGGTTAGAGAGAGGCTACAGGGGAAGAGAAGGTTAGAGAGAGGCTACAGGGGAAGAGAAGGTTAGAGAGAGGCTACAGGGGAGGAGAAGGTTAGAGAGAGGCTACAGGGGAGGAGAAGGTTAGAGAGAGGCTACAGGGGAGGAGAAGGTTAGAGAGAGGCTACAGGGGAGGAGAAGGCTAGAGAGAGGCTACAGGGGAGGAGAAGGTTAGAGAGAGGCTACAGGGGAGGAGAAGGTTAGAGAGAGGCTACAGGGGAAGAGAAGGTTAGAGAGAGGCTACAGGGGAGGAGAAGGTTAGAGAGAGGCTACAGGGGAAGAGAAGGTTAGAGAGAGGCTACAGGGGAAGAGAAGGTTAGAGAGAGGCTACAGGGGAAGAGAAAGTTAGAGAGAGGCTACAGGGGAGGAGAAGGTTAGAGAGAGGCTACAGGGGAGGAGAAGGTTAGAGAGAGGCTACAGGGGAAGAGAAGGTTAGAGAGAGGCTACAGGGGAAGAGAAGGTTAGAGAGAGGCTACAGGGGAAGAGAAGGTTAGAGAGAGGCTACAGGGGAAGAGAAGGTTAGAGAGAGGCTACAGGGGAAGAGAAGGTTAGAGAGAGGCTACAGGGGAAGAGAAGGTTAGAGAGAGGCTACAGGGGAGGAGAAGGTTAGAGAGAGGCTACAGGGGAAGAGAAGGTTAGAGAGAGGCTACAGGGGAAGAGAAGGCTAGAGAGAGGCTACAGGGGAGGAGAAGGTTAGAGAGAGGCTACAGGGGAGGAGAAGGCTAGAGAGGCTACAGGGAGGAGAAGGTTAGAGAGAGGCTACAGGGGAAGAGAAGGTTAGAGAGAGGCTACAGGGGAAGAGAAGGTTAGAGAGAGGCTACAGGGGAGGAGAAGGTTAGAGAGAGGCTACAGGGGAGGAGAAGGTTAGAGAGAGGCTACAGGGGAGGAGAAGGTTAGAGAGAGGCTACAGGGGAGGAGAAGGTTAGAGAGAGGCTACAGGGGAGGAGAAGGCTAGAGAGAGGCTACAGGGGAGGAGAAGGTTAGAGAGAGGCTACAGGGGAAGAGAAGGTTAGAGAGAGGCTACAGGGGAAGAGAAGGTTAGAGAGAGGCTACAGGGGAAGAGAAGGTTAGAGAGAGGCTACAGGGGAAGAGAAGGTTAGAGAGAGGCTACAGGGGAGGAGAAGGTTAGAGAGAGGCTACAGGGGAGGAGAAGGTTAGAGAGAGGCTACAGGGGAAGAGAAGGTTAGAGAGAGGCTACAGGGGAAGAGAAGGTTAGAGAGAGGCTACAGGGGAAGAGAAAGTTAGAGAGAGGCTACAGGGGAGGAGAAGGTTAGAGAGAGGCTACAGGGGAGGAGAAGGTTAGAGAGAGGGGAGGAGAAGGTTAGAGAGAGGCTACAGGGGAAGAGAAGGCTAGAGAGAGGCTACAGGGGAGGAGAAGGTTAGAGAGAGGCTACAGGGGAAGAGAAGGTTAGAGAGAGGCTACAGGGGAGGAGAAGGTTAGAGAGAGGCTACAGGGGAAGAGAAGGTTAGAGAGAGGCTACAGGGGAAGAGAAAGTTAGAGAGAGGCTACAGGGGAGGAGAAGGTTAGAGAGAGGCTACAGGGGAGGAGAAGGAGCCAGTGAACAGCCTTCATTGTTGTCAAGTTATTTGGGAGGACTGAAAGAAAGAGAGTGTGATCGAGTGGAGGAAGGGGGAGGGGGAAGTAGAGTGAGCATGCAAGAGAGGTGGGAGGGGGTTTGTGTGCATGTGTACGTGTAAAAAGAGTGACTGGGGCAGCAAGAGGGATAGAGTTAACGTTGTTGGGCATACCAGTACATCACAGGAGGGGAGGAGAGCAGAAACAGCCTCTACACCACTAGAGCAACCTGATCAGTACTGGCCTTGGGAACAACTTTTTCACACAGGACTGTTTCTCTCTTAAACACCCTATTCAGGCAGAGGAGGCCAAGCAAGGAATAAATAGCGAAGATAAAGAGATGGGAGTGAAGGCAAGCTGACCTGCTATACATAACTCTTAGCTGAAAGAGAGACACCATTCACCAGAGGTACTTAGCTGTGTCTCTGTGAGAATGATAATGGGGTGGGAGAAGCCTTAGCTGTGTCTCTGTGAGGGAGAGAATGATAATGGAGAGAGAATCCTTAGCTGTGTCTCTGTGAGGGTGAGAATGATAATGGAGAGAGAAGCCTTAGCTGTGTCACTGTGAGGGTGAGAATAATGGAGAGAGAAGCCTTAGCTTTGTCTCTGTGAGGGTGAGAATGATAATGGAGAGAGAAGCCTTAGCTGCGTCTCTGTGAGGGTGAGAATGGTAATGGAGAGAGAAGCCTTAGCTGTGTCTCTGTGAGGGTGAGAATGATAATGGAGAGAGAAGCCTTAGCTGCGTCTCTGTGAGGGTGAGAATGGTAATGGAGAGAGAAGCCTTAGCTGTGTCTCTGTGAGGGTGAGAATGATAATGGAGAGAAAAGCCTTAGCTGTGTCTCTGTGAGGGAGAGAATGTTAATGGAGAGAGAAGCCTTAGCTGTGTCTCTGTGAGGGTGAGAATGATAATGGAGAGAGACGTCTTAGCTTTGTCTCTGTGAGGGTGAGAATGATAATGGAGAGAGAAGCCTTGGCTGCTAGCTATGTTCCTGTTGTCTTTCTGTGTTGTCAGTGTCAGGAGGCCTGGCACTCAGCAGCTCCTAAAATGGCCTCATAGAAGAGAGAGTGAGAGAGACCCCTGTCAAATAGCATTCTCAGCAACTATCCAACTGAGCTGTTGGCTTAGCTAAGACCCCCATATCTCTCTCTCTCGCTCTCCATTTCTCAATTCAAACAGGATTTATTGGCATGGGAAACGTATGTTTACATAGTCAAAGCAAGTGAAATAACCAGAAATTGCCAACAAACATTACACACACACAAAAAAAAAAATATTTATCTTTCCTCTCTGTTCTGTTCTCTCTCGGCTCTCTCTGTTTTATCTCGGCTCTGTCGGTTCTCTCTCTCTCTGTTTGTAGTCTGTCATTACATCCCTCCCTCCCCCTGTTCACGATGACGTCCCATTCTAACACTGTGGCTCACGCTAACCTACAGTGCATTCGGAAATTATTTGATCCCTTGACCCCTTTTCCCTATTTTGTTCCATGTTTTTTTTAGAGTAAGGCTCTAATGTATCAGCAATCTACACACACTACCCCATAATTGCAAATATATAAACAGAAATACCTTATTTACAGATATTTTGCTGTGAGACTCGAAATTGAGCTCAGGTGTATCCTTTTTCCATTGATCATCTTTGAGATGTTTCTACAACTTGATTGGAGTCCATCTGTGGTAAATTCAATTGATTGGACATGATTTGAAAAGGTACACACCTGTACCTAGGTCCAACAGCTGACAGTGCACGTCAGAGCAGAAACCAAGCCATGAGGTCCAAGGAATTGTCCTTAGAGCTCCGATACAGAATTGTGTCGAGGCACAGATCTGGGGAAGGGTACCAAAACATGTCTGTAGCATTGAAGGTCCCCAAGAACACAGTGGCCTCCATCATTCATAAATGGACTACGTTTGTAACCACCAAGACTCTTCCTAGAGCTGGCCGCCTGGCCAAACTGAGCAATCGGGGGGAAAAGGGCCTTGGTCAGGAAGGTGACCAAGAACCCGATGGTCACTCTGACAGAGCTCTAGAGCTCCTCTGTGGAGATGGTGGTCCTGCTGGAAGGTTCTGCCAACTCTGCATAACTCCACCAATCAGGTCTTTACGGTAGAGTGACCAGATGGAATCCACTCCTCAGTAAAAAGAACATGACAGAGAGATCCTTGATGAAAACCTGCTCCAGAGCGCTCAGGACCTCCAACTGGGGAGAAGGTTCACCTTCCAACAGGACAACGACCCTAAGCACACAGCCAAGACAACACAGGAGTGGCTTCGGGACAAGTCTCTGAATGTCCTTGAGTGGCCCAGCCAGAGCCCGGACTTGAACCCGATCGAACATCTCTGAAGAGACCTGAAAATAGCTGTGCAGCGACGCTCCCCATCCAACCTGACAGAGCTTGAGAAGATCTGCAGAGAAGAATGGGAGAAACTCCCAAATACAGGTGTGCCAAGCTTGTAGCGTCGTCCCCAAGAAAACTTGAGGCTGTAATCGCTGACAAAGGTGCTTCAACAAAGTACTGAGTAAAGGGTCTGAATACTTATGTGAATGTTCAGTTTTTTAAATATTTTTTTTTATACATTTTCCAAAAAATATCTAAAAACCTGTTTTTGATTTGTCATTATGGGGTATTCTGTGTAGATTGATTTATACAGTAACTGTATACCTGAGTCGATGTGCAGGGGTACGAGGTAATAACATGGCTATATACAGGGAGTACCAGGGGTACATGGTAATAACATGGCTATATACAGGGAATACCAGGGGTACGAGGTAATAACATGGCTATATACAGGGAGTACCAGGGGTACGAGGTAATAACATGGCTATATACAGGGAGTACCAGGGGTACGAGGTAATAACATGGCTATATACAGGGAGTACCAGGGGTACGAGGTAATAACATGGCTATATACAGGGAGTACCAGGGGTACAAGGTAATAACATGGCTATATACAGGGAGTACCAGGGGTACGAGGTAATAACATGGCTATATACAGGGAGTACCAGGGGTACGAGGTAATAACATGGCTATATACAGGGAGTACCAGGGGTACGAGGTAATAACATGGCTATATACAGTACATATGGGGTACGAGGTAAAAGTGGCTATATACAGGGAATAGATGTGGGTGTGTGTGTAATAACATGGCTATATACAGGGAGTACCTCGAGGTAACCCATGCTGGTATACAGGGAGTACCTGGTAATAACATGGCTATATACAGGGATCTTGGCCCCAGTGATAACATGGCTATATACAGGGAGTACCAAGCAGTTGACATGGCTATATACAGGGAGTACCAGCCAGTCAAGATGCATCTATATACAGGGTGCAGCTGTAGAACACTGTAGAGGGTCAAATATGGCTTTCAGTACCAGGGTGATTCTGGCTGATGCCATGCAGGAGTACAGGAACACTAATAGACATGGCTATATACAGGGAGTACTCGGGGTCTTTAATAACATGGCTATATACAGGGAATACCAGGGGTACAAGGTAATAACATGGCTCTATATACAGGGAGTACCTCGAGGTAATCTGGCTATATACAGGGAATACCAGGGGTCGAGGTAATAACATGGCTATATACAGGGAGTACCAGGGGTACGAGGTAATAACATGGCTATATACAGGGAGTACCGGGGTATATATACTTCAATTCAAGGAGCTTTATTGGCATGGGAAACATGTGTTAACATTGCCAAAGCAGGTGAGGTAGATATCTCTCTCTCTCTCTTTACCTCTCTCTTTCTCTCTCTAAAACCTCTCTCTCTCTCTTTACCTTTATCTCTCTCTCTCTCTCTACCTCTCTCTCTCTACCTCTCTCTCTCTACCTCTCTCTCTCTCTACCTCTCTCTCTCTCTTTATCTCTCTCTTTCTCTACCTCTCTCTCTTTATCTCTCTCTTTCTCTACCTCTCTCTCTCTCCACCTATCTCTCTCTACCTCTCTCTCTCTACCTCTCTCTCTACCTCTCTCTCTCTCTATCTCTACCCCTCTCTCTCTCTCTCTCTCTCTCTCTCTCTACCTCTCTCTACCTCTACCTCTCTCTACCTCTCTTTACCTCTCTCTCTCTACATCTCTCTCTCTCTCTCTATCTCTACCTCTCTCTCTCTCTCTCTACCTCTCTCTACCTCTACCTCTCTCTACCTCTCTTTACCTCTCTCTCTCTCTCTCTCTCTCTCTCTCTCTCTCTCTCTCTCTCTCTCTCTCTCTCTCTCTCTCTCTCTCTCTCTCTCTCTCTCTCTCTCTCTCTCTCTCTCTCTACCTCTCTCTCTCTCTACCTCTCTCTCTATTTATATATGATATGTCAGGCGTTCATAAATATCTTGTCATCGTCAGCTCTTCTCTTCTCTTCTCACATGATAACTTGCTCGTGTTCCATATTCCATTTAAGACAGTACTTGGTTGCTCGTTGCAACATTACTGAAGTTGAAACTGATCTGCTGGTAATTTCATCTCTGCCAATAGGAGATGTTGGCGGTAGTATTTTGAATCACTGTAATATAAATATAATTTCTCTGCATTTGTTGGAATCCCAGCAAGATTTTTCATTTATATTCTGTTCACATTTATGGTGCCCATGTCACGTTGACCTTCTGCAGCGGCCATCTTGTTTCGTTATAGGATGTTTTCTTGGAACAGTATCTTTCTCTCTCTGTGGAGGAGCACAAAGGGCCTGTTGTCAAGGCTGCAGGTTGCCATGGAAGCAGCTTGTTCATGGGAGCATGTTCTGGTCCAAAGGTTCAGCTTATTTGACTGGTTAATCTCTGCAATAAAAAATCTCATTCTCAGGAATTCCCTGATGGCCAGAATTATCTACTGAGGGGTTCCCTCACTGCAAGGTCCTGATAGAATTGTCCATAGGTTGACTGTGATAAATCAGTTAATTGATTAAGCTAATTCTCTCTCTCTTGTGTCTCTAGGGATTCTCTGTGGAATGACCGTGTCATGATGCAGTCGTTGAGTCTCACCCCGCACCCAGGTGACGAGGGAGGGTGTCTCCGGCCGTCGGCCAATCACAGAAGGTGCTTTAGGATAGTCACTTCCTGTTTGTGTTCATCAATACTTCCTCTCGGAACCCTCCAGCCTCACTGACGTCCCGCCCCCTTGGTGAGTTTGCCACTCAATCAATGTAGGCTACTTTCAGCCAACACTTCTTAGTAGAGAATCTAACTCCATTCTATCTTTTATTGTCTGTCTGTCTGTCTGTCTGTCTGTCTGTCTGTCTGTCTGTCTGTCTCTCTCTCGCTCTCTGTCTGTCTGTCTCTCTCTCGCTCTCTGTCTGTCTGTCTCTCTCTCGCTCTCTGTCTGTCTGTCTCTCTCTCGCTCTCTGTCTGTCTGTCTCTCTCTCGCTCTCTGTCTGTCTGTCTCTCTCTCGCTCTCTGTCTGTCTGTCTCTCTCTCGCTCTCTGTCTGTCTGTCTCTCTCTCGCTCTCTGTCTGTCTGTCTCTCTCTCGCTCTCTGTCTGTCTGTCTCTCTCTCGCTCTCTGTCTGTCTGTCTCTCTCTCGCTCTCTGTCCGTCTGTCTCTCTCTCGCTCTCTGTCCGTCTGTCTCTCTTTCGCTCTGTCTCTGTCTCTCTCTTTCGTTCTGTCTCTGTCTCTCTCTTTCGTTCTGTCTCTCTCTCTCTCTTTCATTCTGTCTCTGTCTCTCTCTCTTTTGTTCTGTCTCTGTCTCTCTCTCTTTTGTTCTGTCTCTCTCTCTCTTTTGTTCTGTCTCTCTCTCTTTTGTTCTGTCTCTGTCTCTCTCTCTTTTGTTCTGTCTCTCTCTCTCTTTTGTTCTGTCTCTCTCTCTTTTGTTCTGTCTCTGTCTCTCTCTCTTTTGTTCTGTCTCTGTCTCTCTCTCTTTTGTTCTGTCTCCGTCTCTGTCGCTATGTCTCTGTCGCTATGTCTCTGTCTCTCTCTCTATTTTCTCTCTCCAGGCCGAAGTGCCAGGATTCCGGTCTGGAAGAAGGTTTCGACTGCCCCTACAGGTTTGTTTAGGTACTGCAGTTTAACTGACACCAGGTCCAGAAACACCCATTTCCAGTTAGATACTTTCGTCATCCCTTTTGTGCACAAAGCAATATTGAATTATTAAAATAATTGTCATGTTCTCGGATGACGTGATGAAGTGGTCGCTGCTCGCACGGCTCCCTGTGCACACTGAGTGCTAGTGCATGTGATGTTAGTCTGTGTAAACCGGATGCAACCCGGATATAGACAGTCCATGAATCGGCGTATGCTCACTTGAGTAGATTACCTCTCAGACAACGGGCGGAGATATCGGACACAGTTTCCAGTTCTTTATAAAAAAAACTCAGTGCTCCAGGCGGTAGGTAGTTCCTGTATCCAACACCTTCCATCACTTCCTCTTCTTCCTGAAGCCCCGCCCCTTCCCGTGTGGCTGTGTGGGGATACTGGCGCTAGCTGCCACATGTCGTAGCCATGGTGATAGATAGGTAACCGTGGTAGGAGTCTGTGGGCACAGCTTTCTGATGTTGTGCCAGGTGTTGACGGGTCAGGAGGGTATCATCGGGCACAGAGGTGAGACAGGAAGCGTGTTTACATTCACATTGTATTAGTGGGATAGTTATCAGGGCATGTCCTGTTTCATCATTGATAACTTGTTGCTGAGTGTGTCACACCTTTTCCTCTTCTCAGGTGCTATGCGTCTCTACTTCCTGGTTTACCGTGTGCTGATGATGTCACAGAAGGAAGTATAGGACCTCTCTGCCTGTAGAACATCAGCCTCCTTGCACTTTCTAGAACTTCCTGTTTCCTGCTGCTGCTTGCACAACATCTCTTAGACACTCTTAAGGCTCTGACCTCTAACCTCTGAACCCCAAGCAGCCATGAGGCACATTCACGTAGATCTGACGCGCGGCAGCAAGGAGGAACTGGCTCCTGTGGAGCTTCCATCCCACGAGGGGGACCTGTCTTCTCCTGCAGCCCCCTCACAGGGCCCTGATCCTGGGGTGATGGTTGGGGTTTCCAGGCACTTTGGTCAGGAGCAGCTGCGTCTCCAGAAGGTCTACCAGCTCTCTATCTTCTCCCAGCTGGGGGGGTTCTCAACCTCCGACCCCCCCAGGACAAGTGAGGCCCAGCCGGGACAGGCCCCTCGGATAGCCAGGCAGGGGGTCAAGAGGGGCCTGGAGGAGCCCAAGCTTAGCCACAAATGGCCCCACCTGGCTGGGGACACATACAGAGATGGTGACACCCTGGAAGAAGGGGTTCTGTGTGGGCCAGGACCTGGGGTAGGGGTTGGGATGGGGGTAGGGGTAGGGGTAGGGCAGGTATTCTCCTGCGTCATGGTCGATCACAGAGACTCAGATGGGGACCTGTCACCTAGATCCCCCCCACCTGAACCCCTCTCCCCCGGCCACACCCCCGCCCGACGCCCCGCCCAGCACAACCACGACAGGCCAGTCCCGGACCTGTGGGCTCCGCTGTCTCCCCACAGCTCCCCTGGCTCCCGCAGCCCCTTACCCAGCACAGAGCCTCCTTCTGATCCTGGAGGGTCCGGGACGGGCTGCAGTAGTGGCTCCTCATTGGGACAGCGTCAGCCCAACTCCTGCAGTGACGAGGGTTCCTATTGGGCCCCCGGAGCCTTCGAAACCCCAAATCCCCCTGGACCTCCCCTCGAACCTACAGGCTCCCTCTCCCCCCACTACCTTCTCACCACAGACCCCAAGGGTCCCGGGGAGGGCAGTGAGTGTGGGGCCGAACTAGAATCCACCCCGCCCCGTCCCAGTACCACAGCATCCACCAACGAGCTGGCCTCCCTGGAGAAGACTCCCAGCACCAGCGGGTTCCGTGGGGTCCCCTCGGTCCCCTGCCCTGCTAAGAAGAAACTTCTATCCTCTAGCGACACAGCAGAGTCGTGTTCGGAGGATGAGGGCCCCTCTACCTCTAAGAGGAGCCGGCTGGCCCTGCTGGCCCCTGGCTTAGGGCTGGCCTCCTGCAGGGGCACCGATGCCAAGGCTGCCTCCTTCTGGAGCCACCTGCTGCCTAACGCACAGGGCCGGGACCATGCCAAGGTGAGGAGTACAGACTAGCACACACAGAAGACTATACCCTGTTCGTAGTTTGTGCTGTCAGGCGTGTCATTGTGGCAGGCAGCTTCCCTTTTTAATGTAACAGTCATTTGACAGCCGAGTGGCTCCAGAATGTCTATTGAGAGAGCCTGTATTGTTCTCCCTATGCTACGTGTTCTGCCTGCCTGTGCTGCTGTCGCCCGATAGAACCCCCTACCAAACTACACAGGTCAAACACACACTGGTACACACACTGGTACACACACTGGTACACACACACACACACACACACACACACACACACACACACACACACACACACACACACATACATACGCACACACACGCATGCACACACACTGGTACACACACACACACTGGTACACACACACACACACACTGCTACACACACACACAGACACACACAGACACACACTGGTACACAGGCACCCACTGGCACACACACACACACACAGACACACACTGGTACACACACACACACACACACAGACACACACGGGTACACACACACACACTGGTACACACACACACTGGTACACACACACTGGTACACACACACACACTGGTACACACACACATAGACACACACAGACACACACTGGTACACAGGCACCCACTGGCACAGACACACACAGACACACACTGGTACACTCTCTCTAGTTCTGTCCGTCTCTCTCTCTCTGGTTCTGTCCGTCTCTCTGTCTCTCTGTCTCTCTCTCTCTCTGTGTGTCTCTGTGTCTCTGTCTCTTTCTCTGTCTCTCTCTCTGTCTGTCTGTCTGTCTGTCTGTCTGTCTGTCTGTCTCTGTCTGTCTGTCTGTCTGTCTGTCTGTCTGTCTGTCTCTCTCTGGTTCTCTCTCTCACTCTCGTTCTTGTCCTCCTTCAGAGTGTATCAGAAGTCAGCAGAACCAGCAGGAGGCTGAAAAGGTATGTTTACTTTAGTTGATTCCTTTACTTACTACTCATCATTTAAAAACATCATATTTGATTGTGACTTATGTGACTGTAACCATGGCTAAACTATCCATTGTTGTTTTATCTGTGTGTGTGTGTTTACGTGTGTATGTTTACGTGTGTGTGTTTACATGTGTATGTTTACGTGTGTGTGTACGTGTGTGTGTTTACGTGTGTGTTTACATGTGTGTGTGTGTGTGTTTACATGTGTATGTTTACGTGTGTGTGTGTGTGTGTGTGTTTACATGTGTGTGTTTACGTGTGTGTGTGTGTGTTTACGTGTGTGTTTACATGTGTATGTTTACGTGTGTGTGTGTGTTTACGTGTGTGTTTACATGTGTATGTTTACGTGTTTACGTGTGTGTTTACATGTGTATGTTTATGTGTTTACGTGTGTGTTTACATGTGTATGTTTACGTGTGTGTGTGTGTTTACGTGTGTGTTTACATGTGTATGTTTACGTGTGTGTGTGTGTGTGTTTACATGTGTATGTTTACGTGTGTGTGTGTGTTTACGTGTGTGTTTACATGTGTATGTTTACGTGTGTGTGTGTGTTTACGTGTGTGTTTACATGTGTATGTTTACGTGTTTACGTGTGTGTTTACATGTGTATGTTTATGTGTTTACGTGTGTGTTTACATGTGTATGTTTACGTGTGTGTGTTTACGTGTGTGTTTACATGTGTATGTGTGTGTGTTTGCGTGTGTGTTTACATGTGTATGTTTACGTGTGTGTGTGCAGTCGACAGCTGCGTAGTGGACGGCGCACAGACACCTTGTGTCGTTCTGCTCGGCCCTCTTCCTCAATCAGCCGGTCACTACTGGGCAACTTTGAGGTATAACATACTTGTTTTACTATGCTTGTGGACACCTGAAATGTATATCCAGGAAACAGACTACATATTACAGTACATTCTTACCTGAAGCGACGGTTCACAATTAAGACATATATCATCCTTGTGAAAATGTTTCGTAAAGTATAAAGGTATTTTGTCAGAACTTTCTACCAAATATTTAGAGATATTTTCTAAATTCCTCCTGGTCATAGAAGTAGCAGTGCTTTGTACTTGATCTTCTTCACTCTTTCCTCTAGTGGTTTCTCATCCAGACTTTGAATACGCTCCTACATAAACTCAGCAAAAAAAGAAACGTTTTTCAAAGATAATTCATAAAAATCAGATCACAGATCTTCATTCTAAAGGTTTTTTTACACTGTTTCCCATGCTTGTTCAAGGAACCATAAACAATTAATGAACATGCATCTGTGGAACGGACGTTAAGACACTAACAGCTTACAGACTGTATGCAATTAAGGTCAGTTATGAAAACTTAGGACACTAAAGAGGCCTTTCCACTGACTCTGAAAAACACCTAAAGAAAGATGCCCAGGGTCCCTGCTCATCTGTGTGAACGTGCCTTAGGCATGCTGCAAGGAGGCATGAGGACTGCAGAGGTGGCCAGGGCAATAAATTGCAATCTCCGTACTGTGAGACACCCAAGACAGCACTACAAGGAGACGGGACGGACAGCTGATCGTCCTCGCAGTGGTAGACCACGTGTAACAACACCTGCACAGGATTGGTACATCCAAACATCACACCTGCGGGACAGGTACAGGATGGAAACAACAACTGCCCGAGTTACACCAGGAACGCACAATCCCTCCATCACTGTCCGTAATAGGCTGAGAGAGGCTGGAATGAGGCAACAACATCGCCTATTGGCACAAACCCACTGTCGCTGGACCAGACAGGACTGACAAAAAAAAGTGCTCTTCACTGACGAGTCGCAGTTTTGTCTCACCAGGGATGATGGTCGGATTCGTGTTTATCGTCGAAGGAATGAGCGTTACATCAGGGCCTGTACTCTGGAGCGGGATCGAGGTGGAGGTGGAGGGTCCGTCATGGTCTGTGTGTCACAGCATCATCGAACTGAGCTTGTTGTCATTGCAGGCAATCTCAATGCTGTGCGTTACAGGGAAGACATCCTCCTCCCTCATGTGGTACCCTTCCTGCAGGCTCATCCTGACATGACCCTCCAGCATGACAATGCCACCAACCATACTGCTCGTTCTGTGTGTGATTTCCTGCAAGACAGGAATGTCAGTGTTCTGCCATGGCCAGCGAAGAGCCCGGATCTCAATCCCATTGAGCACGTCTGGGACTTGTTGGATCGGAGGGTGAGGGCTAGGGCCATTTTCCCCCCCCCCAGAAATGTCAGGGAATTTGCAGGTGCCCTTGGCGGAAGAGTGGGGTAACATCTCACAGCAAGAACTGGCAAATCTGGTGCAGTCCATGAGGAGGAGATGTGTTCCAGTACTTAATGCAGCTGGTGGCCACACCAGATACTGACTGTTACTTTGGATTTTGACCCCCCTTTGTTCAGGGACACATTATTACATTTCTGTTAGTCACATGTCTGGAACGTGTTCAGTTTATGTCTCAGTTGTTGAATCTTGGATCTTACTTTGTTCCCTCTTGTTGTTTTTGAAGTATCTGTGTGTTGATCCTCCTCACTGTTCCCTCTCGTGGTTTCTTCTCCAGGAGTCGATCTTGAAGGATCGTTTCTCTCCGTCGGGTCGTATCGAGGGCTTCACAGCAGAGATCGGTGCCAGCGGATCCTACTGCCCTCAACACGCCACTCTGCCTGTACACGTCACCTACTACGACATCTCAGAGCACAGCGCACCCTCACCCTTCCTGGTTAGTGTGTGTGTGTGTGTGTGTGTGTGTGTGTGTGTGTGTGTGTGTGTGTGTGTGTGTGTGTGTGTGTGTGTGTGTGTGTGTGTGTGTGTGTGTGTGTGTGTGTGTGTGTGTGTGTGTGTGTGTGTGTGTGTGTGTGTGTGTGTGTGTGTCTGTGTGCGTGTGCGTGTGCGTGTGCGTCTGCGTCTGCGTGTGACATGATGTAAAATCATCTCTCTGTTGTAGGGAGTGATCTCCTTGGAGCCTCTTGGAAAGAAGGGATACAGCGTACCCAAAGCAGGGACCATCCAAGTGGTGAGTCTCATGGTCCTCTTTCTCCCTCAGACCTTATTCAACCCCAATACAACTGTTCTCTTTCTCCCTCCAGACCTTATTCAACCCCAATAAAACTGTTCTCTTTCTCCCTCAGACCTTATTTAACCCCAATAAAACTGTTCTCTTTCTCCCTCAGACCTTATTCAACCCCAATACAACTGGTCTCTCTCTCCCTCAGACCTTATTTAACCCCAATAAAACTGTTCTCTTTCTCCCTCAGACCTTATTCAACCCCAATACAACTGTTCTCTTTCTCCCTCAGATCATATTTAACCCCAATACAACTGGTCTCTTTCTCCCTCACCTCAGACCTTATTCAACCCCAATACAACTGTCCTCTTTCTCCCTCACCTCAGACCTTATTCAACCCCAATACAACTGGTCTCTTTCTCCCTCACCTCAGACCTTATTCAACCCCAATACAACTGTCCTCTTTCTCCCTCACCTCAGACCTTATTCAACCCCAATACAACTGTTCTCTCTCTCCCTCAGACCTTATTTAACCCCAATAAAACTTTCTCCCTCACCTCAGACCTTATTCAACCCCAATACAACTGTTCTCTTTCTCCCTCAGACCATATTTAACCCCAATAAAACTGTTCTCTTTCCCTCACCTCAGACCTTATTCAACCCCAATACAACTGGTCTCTTTCTCCCTCACCTCAGACCTTATTAACCCCAATAAAACTGTTCTCTTTCTCCCTCACCTCAGACCTTATTTAACCCCAATAAAACTGGTCTCTTTCTCCCTCAGACCTTATTCAACCCCAATACAACTGTTCTCTTTCTCCCTCACCTCAGACCTTATTCAACCCCAATAAAACTGTTCTCTTTCTCCCTCACCTCAGACCTTATTCAACCCCAATAAAACTGTTCTCTTTCTCCCTCACCTCAGACCTTATTTAACCCCAATAAAACTGTTCTCTTTCTCCCTCACCTCAGACCTTATTCAACCCCAATAAAACTGTTCTCTTTCTCCCTCACCTCAGACCTTATTCAACCCCAATAAAACTGTTCTCTTTCTCCCTCACCTCAGACCTTATTTAACCCCAATAAAACTGTTCTCTTTCTCCCTCACCTCAGACCTTATTCAACCCCAATACAACTGGTCTCTTTCTCCCTCACCTCAGACCTTATTCAACCCCAATACAACTGTCCTCTTTCTCCCTCACCTCAGACCTTATTCAACCCCAATACAACTGGTCTCTTTCTCCCTCACCTCAGACCTTATTCAACCCCAATACAACTGTCCTCTTTCTCCCTCACCTCAGACCTTATTCAACCCCAATACAACTGTTCTCTCTCTCCCTCAGACCTTATTTAACCCCAATAAAACTGTTCTCTTTCTCCCTCAGACCTTATTCAACCCCAATACAACTGTTCTCTTTCTCCCTCACCTCAGACCTTATTCAACCCCAATACAACTGTTCTCTTTCTCCCTCACCTCAGACCTTATTCAACCCCAATACAACTGTTCTCTTTCTCCCTCACCTCAGACCTTATTCAACCCCAATACAACTGGTCTCTTTCTCCCTCACCTCAGACCTTATTCAACCCCAATACAACTGTTCTCCCTCACCTCAGACCTTATTTAACCCCAATAAAACTGGTCTCTTTCTCCCTCAGACCTTATTCAACCCCAATACAACTGTTCTCTTTCTCCCTCACCTCAGACCTTATTTAACCCCAATAAAACTGTTCTCTTTCTCCCTCACCTCAGACCTTATTCAACCCCAATAAAACTGTTCTCTTTCTCCCTCCCTCAGACCTTATTCAACCCCAATAAAACTGTCCTCTTTCTCCCTCACCTCAGACCTTATTCAACCCCAATAAAACTGTTCTCTTTCTCCCTCACCTCAGACCTTATTCAACCCCAATAAAACTGTTCTCTTCTCCCTCCAGATCTTATTTAGCCCCAATAAAACTGTTCTCTTTCTCCAGATCTTATTTCACCTCAGACCTTATTCAACCCCAATAAAACTGTTCTCTTTCTCCCTCACCTCAGACCTTATTCAACCCCAATACAACTGTTCTCCCTCACCTCAGACCTTATTTAACCCCAATAAAACTGGTCTCTTTCTCCCTCAGACCTTATTCAACCCCAATACAACTGTTCTCTTTCTCCCTCACCTCAGACCTTATTTAACCCCAATAAAACTGTTCTCTTTCTCCCTCACCTCAGACCTTATTCAACCCCAATAAAACTGTTCTCTTTCTCCCTCACCTCAGACCTTATTCAACCCCAATACAACTGTCCTCTTTCTCCCTCACCTCAGACCTTATTCAACCCCAATAAAACTGTTCTCTTTCTCCCTCACCTCAGACCTTATTCAACCCCAATAAAACAGTTCTCTCTCTCCCTCCAGATCTTATTTAACCCCAATAAAACTGTTCTCTTTCTCCCTCACCTCAGACCTTATTCAACCCCAATAAAACTGTTCTCTTTCTCCCTCACCTCAGACCTTATTCAACCCCAATACAACTGTCCTCTTTCTCCCTCACCTCAGACCTTATTCAACCGCAATAAAACTGTTCTCTTTCTCCCTCACCTCAGACCTTATTCAACCCCAATACAACTGTCCTCTTTCTCCCTCACCTCAGACCTTATTCAACCCCAATAAAACTGTTCTCTTTCTCCCTCACCTCAGACCTTATTCAACCCCAATAAAACTGTTCTCTCTCTCCCTCCAGATCTTATTTAACCCCAATAAAACTGTTCTCTTTCTCCCTCACCTCAGACCTTATTCAACCCCAATAAAACTGTTCTCTTTCTCCCTCACCTCAGACCTTATTCAACCCCAATACAACTGTCCTCTTTCTCCCTCACCTCAGACCTTATTCAACCCCAATAAAACTGTTCTCTTTCTCCCTCACCTCAGACCTTATTCAACCCCAATACAACTGTTCTCTCTCTCCCTCCAGACCTTATTCAACCCCAATAAAACTGTTCTCTTTCTCCCTCAGATCATATTTAACCCCAATAAAACTGTTCTCTCTCTCCCTCCAGATCATATTTAACCCCAATAAAACTGTTCTCTTTCTCCCTCACCTCAGACCTTATTCAACCCCAATACAACTGTTCTCTTTCTCCCTCAGATCATATTTAACCCCAATAAAACTGTCCTCTTTCTCCCTCAGATCATATTTAACCCCAATAAAACTGTTCTCTTTCTCCCTCCAGATCATATTTAACCCCAATAAAACTGTTCTCTCTCTCCCTCCAGATCATATTTAGCCCCAATAAAACTGTTCTCTCTCTCCCTCCAGATCTTATTTAACCCCAATAAAACTGTTCTCTCTCTCCCTCCAGATCATATTTAGCCCCAATAAAACTGTTCTCTTTCTCCCTCCAGATCTTATTCAACCCCAATAAAACTGTTCTCTTTCTCCCTCAGACCTTATTCAACCCCAATAAAACTGTTCTCTCTCTCCCTCCAGACCTTATTCAACCCCAATAAAACTGTTCTCTCTCTCCCTCCAGACCTTATTCAACCCCAATAAAACTGTTCTCTTTCTCCCTCAGACCTTATTCAACCCCAATAAAACTGTTCTCTCTCTCCCTCAGACCTTATTCAACCCCAATAAAACTGTTCTCTCTCTCCCTCCAGACCTTATTCAACCCCAATAAAACTGTTCTCTCTCTCCCTCCAGACCTTATTCAACCCCAATAAAACTGTTCTCTCTCTCCCTCCAGACCTTATTCAACCCCAATAAAACTGTTCTCTTTCTCCCTCAGACCTTATTCAACCCCAATAAAACTGTTCTCTTTCTCCCTCAGATCTTATTCAACCCCAATAAAACTGTTCTCTTTCTCCCTCAGATCATATTTAACCCCAATAAAACTGTTCTCTCTCTCCCTCAGATCATATTTAACCCCAATACAACTGTTCTCTTTCTCCCTCAGATCATATTTAACCCCAATAAAACTGTTCTCTTTCTCCCTCACCTCAGACCTTATTCAACCCCAATAAAACTGTTCTCTCTCTCCCTCAGACCTTATTCAACCCCAATAAAACTGTTCTCTCTCTCCCTCCAGACCTTATTCAACCCCAATAAAACTGTTCTCTCTCTCCCTCCAGACCTTATTCAACCCCAATAAAACTGTGGTGAAGATGTTCCTCGTGACCTATAACTTTGGGGACATGCCCGTCAATCACATGACCTTCCTGCGTCACCGCATCTTCCTGGTTCCCGTGGAGGAGGCGGGGCCAGGTGGGAAGGGGGAGGGGCCTACAGAGCCCAGGGCAACACCCACAGAGAGGAAGAAGATTCTCTGCTACTTGATACACCTCAGGTATGTCTATCTGGTGATTTGCTGTTTGTTTTTAAAGAGTTAATCCACCCCCAGAAATAAAAAATCATGAAACGCCTACGTTCTCTCAGTGGTTGTTGAACAAATTTACCCCCCAAAAAATCATGAAACGCCTACGTTCTCTCAGTGGTTGTTGAACAAATGTACCCTTTGGCTTCACTTCTAAGTGGTCAGTCTGTGAAATCAGGAAATTGTGTAGGAACGTGTCATAGCTACAGTGTCTTCAGAGACTATTCATACCCCTTGACTGATTGCACATTTTGTTGTTTTACAGCCTGAATTCAAAATGGATTCAATATATTTTTTTTTTCTCTCGTCCATCTACACACTATCCAATCATGAAAATATGTTTTTGGACATTTTTGCAAATGTATTGAAAATTTAATACAGAAATACCACATTTACATAAGTATTCACACCCCTATGAACACCTGTTAGAATCACCTTTTGTCTTCGATTACAGCGGTGAGTCTTTCTGCGTCTCTTAAGAGCCTTCCACACCTGGATTGTACAAAATTTGCCAATTTATTCTTTAGACAATTCTTCCAGCTCTGTCAAATTGGTTGTTGATCATGGCAAGACAGCCATTTTCAGGTCTCTCCTTTTTAAGGAGAACTGTAAGTCTGCCACTCAGGAACAATCCATGTCTTCTTGGTAAGCAAATCCAGTGTAGATTTTACCTTGTTTTTTCCTGCTGAAAGGTGAATTCATCTCCTAGACTGAACAAGGTTTTCCTGACTTAAGTATTGTGGAGTAACTACAATGCTGTTGATCCATCCTCAGTTTTCTCCCGTTAAACTATAACAAATGTTAAAGTCATCATTGTCCTCATGTAGAAATCCCTGAGGTGTTTCAGAGTTATGAAGGACGCCTGTATCTTTGTAAGTGACTTTGTATTGATACACCATCCAAAGTGTAGTTAATAACTTCACCATGCTCAAAGGTATGTTCAATGTCTGTTTTTTTTTTGTGTGTTTTTTTTACCCATCTACCAATAGGTGCCCTTCTTTGCGAGGCATTGGAAAATGTTGATGGTCTTTGTGGTTGAATCTGTGTTTTGAAATTCACTGCTCGACTGAGGGACCTTGCAGATAATTGTATGTCTTGGGGTACAGAGATGAGGTAGTCATTCAAACATCATGTTAAACACTATTATACACAGAGTGAGTCCATGTGACTTGTTAAGCACATGTTTACTCCTGAACTCGTTTAGGCTCCTTACCATAACAAAGGGGTTGAATACTTATTGACTCAAGACATTTCAGCTTTTTATTCATTTGTACAAATTTAGAAAAACATCATTCCATTTTATTATTAAGGGCAATTTTGTATAGGCCAGTGACAAATACATCTCAATTTAATCCATTTGAAGTTCAGTTTGTAATACAACACAATGTGGAACAAGTCGAGGGCTGTGAATAGTTTCTGAAGGCTCTGTACATGGTTCTGAAGGCTCTGTACATGGTTCTGAAGGCTCTGTACATGGTTCTGAAGGCTCTGTACATGGTTCTGAAGGCTCTGTACATGGTTCTGAAGGCTCTGTACATGGTTCTGGAGGCTCTGTACATGGTTCTGAAGGCTCTGTACATGGTTCTGAAGGCTCTGTACATGGTTCTGAAGGCTCTGTACATGGTTCTGAAGGCTCTGTACATGGTTCTGAAGGCTCTGTACATGGTTCTGAAGGCTCTGTACATGGTTCTGAAGGCTCTGTACATGGTTCTGAAGGCTCTGTACATGGTTCTGAAGGCTCTGTACATGGTTCTGAAGGCTCTGTACATGGTTCTGAAGGCTCTGTACATGGTTCTGGAGGCTCTGTACATGGTTCTGAAGGCTCTGTACATGGTTCTGAAGGCTCTGTACATGGTTCTGAAGGCTCTGTACATGGTTCTGGAGGCTCTGTACATGGTTCTGGAGGCTCTGTACATGGTTCTGGAGGCTCTGTACATGGTTCTGAAGGCTCTGTACATGGTTCTCGTCATAACGCTTTTAAAACAATTACCTGGACTCCAGATGGCCAAATCATACAATATTTGGTATGTACACATTGTGTGTCTACAACACATCTATCCATTTATATCGCCATGACAATGTGTACAGTATTTCCCTTAGACGTGCTCAATCTAAACGGTGTACCCAAATTATTCAATTTAGTTTCTCCATCAAATACTGTCTCCCAATCTACCCTGTGTGTCTGTGGGGAAACATGGTAAAAGACCGGTGTTGCCATAGCAACATACCCTGCGCTCGCTCTGGGCTGAGAGGAACTGCATGTTGAACTCTGCGAGATAAATAATGCAGTTTGTTTGGGCGATTTAAAAAATTAAAAAATTAACTTTTTTTTCATTTTTTTTACAGCTAGCTAGTTACCTCACATGCTAATATTGACTTTTATTGTGTGTAGTATTATTGTGTGTAGCCACGTTTGCTAACTAGCCATCCAGCCCAGAGAGAGAGCACTGCATTGTGGGTTTTGTAGTCAACATGAGCAGCAATAGATTTCAAACACCGATTTTCACATGTTGCTACCAATATTGTAATAAATGACTCATTGAAACGTTTGTTCTCAAAAAATATTGTTTTCACAGTCTAGTGTTATGTAACCATGTTTAAACAATTTGTTGTTTTGGGTGGATTATCCCTTTAAGTTTCAGTTTGTTGTGGAATTGTATTTTTCTGTACGGTTTGTATGGCGTGAGCAATATCTTTTGTTAGGAATGTCTGTCCATCCAGTCCAACCTCATCCATCTATTCTCACTCATCCATCTATTCCCACTCATCCATCTATTCCTACTCATCCATCTATTCCCACTCATCCTTCTATTCCCACTCATCTGTCTATTCCCACTCATCCGTCTATTCCCACTCATCCGTCTATTCTCACTCATCCGTCTATTCTCACTCATCCGTCTATTCTCACTCATCCGTCTATTCTCACTCATCCATCTATTCTCACTCATCCATCTATTCCCACTCATCCATCCATCTATTCCCACTCATCCATCTATTCTCACCCATCCGTCTATTCTCACTCATCCATCTATTCCCACTCATCCGTCTATTCTCACTCGTCTATTCTCACTCATCCGTCTATTCTCACTCATCCGTCTATTCTCACTCATCCGTCTATTCTCACTCATCCGTCTATTCCCACTCATCCATCTATTCCCATCCATCTATTCCCATCCATCTATTCCCACTCATCCGTCTATTCCCACTCATCCGTCTATTCCCACTCATCCATCTATTCCCATCCATCTATTCCCACTCATCCTTCTATTCCCACTCATCCGTCTATTGCTTTGTTTGTACGAAACCACGATTCATTTTATAGCATTTCAAATGCAGGATTTAAAAAAAATGTTTTCTAAAGTAATCATTTACTTAGTGTCTTTAGGATTGTTTGCTGGTCAGTGCCTTGTTTCAGTAGAGAAGCTTTACACAGGCTACTGACGGTGAGGCTTCTTCTTTGTTTTCTCTTGACTCTGTAGATTCCAGAGCTCCAAATCTGGGAACATTTACCTGCACAACGATATCCGGCTGCTTTTCTCCCGCAAGTCCATCGAGGTGGACACGGGGATCCCTTACGAGCTCAAATCTTTCACCGAGGTGCCAAGAAACCCCAAATACTCCCCCCGTGTGTGACCCTACGGCTCCTAATCCCTGACCCCTAACGCAGCCCGGAATAGGGCATAGACAGACTGTTCAGTACATCGACGAGAAAACTTGAATAGACTTTACCTACATACATACATACATACATACATACATACATACATACATACATACATACATTTTTATATATAGTGTATATATGTATGTGGACACCCCTTCAAATTAGTGGATTCGGCTATTTCAGCAATACCTGTTGCTGATAGGTGTATAAAATCGAGCACACAGCCATGCATTCTCCATAGACAGGCCATTCTACTGCCAATGTTTTACTGAAGAGCTCAGAGACTTTCAACGTGGCACCGTCATAGGATGCCACCTTTCCAACAAGTGAGTTTGTCAAATGTATGCCCAGGTAGAGCTAGCCCCGGTCAACAACGGCTCAGCCGCCAAGTGGTAGGCCTCACTCGCTCACAGAACGGGACCGCCGAGTGCTTAAGCGGGTAGCGTGTAAAACTCCTCTGTCCTCGGTTGCAACAGTCCGTTCCAAACTGCCTCTGGAAGCAACGTCAGCACAATAACTGTTCGTCAGGAGTTTCACGAAATGGGTTTCCATGGCCAAGCAGCCGCACACACAAGCATAAGATCACCACGCGCAATGCCAAGCGTCGGCTCGAGTGGTATACAGCTCGCCTATATTGTACTATGGAGTAGTGGAAACGCGCTCTCTGGAGTGATGAATCACGCTTCACAATCTGGCAGTCTGACGGACAAATCTGGGTATGGCGGATGCCAGGACAAAGCTATCTTTCCCAATGCATAGGGCCAACTGTAAAGTTTGGTGGAGGAGGAATAATGGTCTGGGGCTGTTTTTCAGTGAAGGTAAATCTTCACTCTACAGCATTCAATGACATTCTAGATGATTCTGTGCTTCCAACTTTGTGGCAACCGTTTCAGGAAGGCCCTTTCCTGCTTCAGCATGACAATGCCCCCGTGCACTAAGTGAGGTCCCTACAGAAATGGTTTGTCGAGATCGGTGTGGAAGAACTTGACTGACCTGGACAGAGCCCTGACCTCAACCCCATCAAACACCTTTGTGATGAATTGGAACGCCGACTGCGAGTCAGACCTAATCGCCCAACATCAGCGCCCGACCTCACTAATGCTCTTGTGGCTGAACAGAAGCAAGTCCTTGCAGCAATGTTCCAACATCTAGTGGAAAGCCTTCCCAGAAGAGTGGA
This sequence comes from Oncorhynchus keta, assembly GCF_023373465.1. Lineage (NCBI taxonomy): Eukaryota > Metazoa > Chordata > Actinopteri > Salmoniformes > Salmonidae > Oncorhynchus > Oncorhynchus keta. The sequence goes on from NC_068434.1 coordinate 9,204,951, forward strand.
GGCTGTTATAGCAGCAATGTTCCAACATCTAGTGGAAAGCCTTCCCAGAAGAGTAGAGGCTGTTATAGCAGCAAAGGGGGGGACAATTCCATATTAATGCCCATGATTTTGGAAAGAGATGTTTGATGAGCAGGTGTCCACATACTTATGCATACATACAAACATGCACAGACAACAAGCATTGATCGATACTTGCACCCAAGCTAATCTCGTGTGTGTGTACACATGACCACTCTTCTGTCTAGAGTTGAGTGTTAACATGCCTTGTGACTAACCTAAAAACCAGTTGTACTCTAGTGCCATTCGTTTCACACACACTGTCCTTCATTCACTCTGCCTGCACCTGCCCTCTCACCCCCTCGGTGGACCAATGACAACCCTGCCACCTCAATCAGCCAGCCAATAGGGAGCCGGCAAGCCGCTAATGGAGCACACATTGGGAGAAGAGGACTGTAAAAGAGCATTAAACAAGCACATCCCAGTAAAGGGGGGAGGGACAAAACACAAACTGTATTTAACTGGAGAGAAGAAGAGACAGAGGAGCAGTAGTGAAACAAAGACTGATTTATCTCAATCAATTGGAGAATAAAGATTAAGACATCAGATGTGTGACACACCCTGCAAACGCCGAAACAATTGGCTACACTCAGGACTTAACTGTACTGTATTTTGATTGAAGCCTATAGACGTTCCAGGGAACCTCCCCCATTTCAAGCGACATGGTACGGATCACTGTGTAGGATGTAAGTGGGGAATATACCATGTAGTGGGTGGAAGGGGTGGATGCCTCCTTTCATGTAGACAGATGGAGGGTTCACTGTGTTTTTAGGTTTATTTCTGTTCAAAACAGTCTGAAATGAGAGCAGAAGGAAAATGAGCTACAACAAAACAAAATGCTGTAGGATTTAATTTATGTTCGCAAATGTCTTAAAAAGCTGCACAATTAGACTGTGTTTTTATTTTATTTTTTAAGCCAGATATGCTTTTGCTGCATTAAAAATGTCCCCGTATTCCCTACATAGAGCCCTATAGGCCCTGGTCTAATGTAGTGCTCTATAGAGCCCTATAGGCCCTGGTCTAATGTAGTGCTCTATAGAGCCCTATAGGCCCTGGTCTAATGTAGTGCTCTATAGAGCCCTATAGGCCCTGGTCTAATGTAGTGCACTATAGAGCCCTATAGGCCCTGGTCTAATGTAGTGCACTATAGAGCCCTATAGGCTCTGGTCTAATGTAGTGCACTATAGAGCCCTATAGGCCCTGGTCTAATGTAGTGCTCTATAGAGCCCTATAGGCCCTGGTCTAATGTAGTGCACTATAGAGCCCTATAGGCCCTGGTCTAATGTAGTGCACTATAGAGCCCTATAGGCCCTGGTCTAATGTAGTGCTCTATAGAGCCCTATAGGCCCTGGTCTAATGTAGTGCACTATATGGGGAATAGGGTGCCATTTGAGACACCATCTTTCTCTGTGAGGGAGGGAGAGAGGGAGGGAGGGTAAAAATAGAGGTGGGATGGGAGGGGGGTAAAGTATGTGTATTTAAATTAAACTCAGCGACTGGCGAGTAAAACCTGGGTCTTGATTTTGATATTATTGTTATTAACATGTGTTTGTATTGAATGTGTTAATAGCTTTTTATCGTTGTCCATCCAACTTTTCACCCTGACAACAGTTTCACCTGTAGAATTATCAAATAAATCTGAGACTCGGGGGTTCAGTAAATGTAGTGTCCATCCAGTGTCCATCCAGAGTCTCACACACACACACACACACACACACACACACACACACACACACACACACACACACACACACACACACACACACACACACACACACACACACACACACACACACACACACACACACACACACACACACACACACACACACACACACACACACACACACACACACACACACACACACACACACACACACACACACACACACACACACACACACACACACACACACACACACACACACACACACACACACACACACACACACACACACACACACACACACACACACTGAGTGGACAAGACATTAAGAACACCTGCTCTTTCCATGTCACAGACTGACTGGGTGAATCCAGGTGAACCCTATGATCCCTTATTGATGTCACTTGTTAAATCCACTTCAATCAGTGTAGATGAAGGAGAGGAGACGGGTTTAAGAAGTAGTTTTAAGGCTTTAGACAATTGAGACGGATTGTGTGTGTGCGCCGTTGGAGTGGTGGACTACAGGACGTCGGTTAAGGTATTACGTTTACTGTCTATTGAAAGTGACCAGAGCACTGATAGATATGGTAGTTGTTCCTACAGGACTGTCTGGCTGTATTCCTTCAGGACTGTCCGGCTGTGTTCCTACAGGACTGTCTGGCTGTATTCCTGTGGACTGTCTGGCTGTGTTCTACAGGACTGTCTGGCTGTATTCCTACAGGACTGTCTGGCTGTATTCCTTCAGGACTGTCTGGCTATGTTCCTTCAGGACTGTCTGGCTGTGTTCCTTCAGGACTGTCTGGCTGTGTTCTACAGGACTGTCTGGCTGTGTTCCTACAGGACTGTCTGGCTGTATTCCTGTGGACTGTCTGGCTGTGTTCCTACAGGAAGCTGTATTCCTTCAGGACTGTCTGGCTGTATTCCTTCAGGACTGTCTGGCTGTGTTCCTTCAGGACTGTCTGGCTGTGTTCCTACAGGACTGTCTGGCTGTATTCCTACAGGACTGTCCGGCTGTGTTCCTACAGGACTGTCTGGCTGTATTCCTACAGGACTGTCTGGCTGTATTCCTACAGGACTGTCTGGCTGTATTCCTACAGGACTGTCCGGCTGTATTCCTACAGGGCTGTTGTATTCCTTCAGGACTGTCAGGCTGTATTCCTTCAGGACTGTCCGGCTGTGTTCCTTCAGGACTGTCCGGCTGTGTTCCTACAGGACTGTCTGGCTGTGTTCCTTCAGGACTGTCTGGCTGTATTCCTTCAGGACTGTCCGGCTGTGTTCCTTCAGGACTGTCCGGCTGTGTTCCTACAGGACTGTCTGGCTGTGTTCCTCAGGACTGTCTGGCTGACAGGACTGTCCGGCTGTGTTCCTACAGGACTGTCTGGCTGTATTCCTACAGGACTGTCCGGCTGTGTTCCTACAGGACTGTCTGGCTGTATTCCTACAGGACTGTCTGGCTGTATTCCTTCAGGACTGTCTGGCTGTATTCCTTCAGGACTGTCCGGCTGTGTTCCTACAGGACTGTCTGGCTGTATTCCTTCAGGACTGTCTGGCTGTGTTCCTTCAGGACTGTCGGCTGTATTCCTTCAGGACTGTCTGGCTGTATTCCTTCAGGACTGTCTGGCTGTATTCCTACAGGACTGTCTGGCTGTATTCCTACAGGACTGTCCGGCTGTATTCCTACAGGACTGTCCGGCTGTATTCCTTCAGGACTGTCAGGCTGTATTCCTTCAGGACTGTCCGGCTGTGTTCCTTCAGGACTGTCCGGCTGTGTTCCACAGGACTGTCTGGCTGTGTTCCTTCAGGACTGTCTGGCTGTATTCCTTCAGGACTGTCCGGCTGTGTTCCTTCAGGACTGTCCGGCTGTGTTCCTACAGGACTGTCTGGCTGTGTTCCTACAGGACTGTCTGGCTGTATTCCTTCAGGACTGTCCGGCTGTGTTCCTACAGGACTGTCTGGCTGTATTCCTACAGGACTGTCTGGCTGTATTCCTTCAGGACTGTCTGGCTGTATTCCTACAGGACTGTCTGGCTGTATTCCTTCAGGACTGTCTGGCTGTATTCCTACAGGACTGTCTGGCTGTATTCCTTCAGGACTGTCTGGCTGTATTCCTTCAGGACTGTCCGGCTGTGTTCCTACAGGACTGTCTGGCTGTATTCCTTCAGGACTGTCTGGCTGTGTTCCTTCAGGACTGTCTGGCTGTATTCCTACAGGACTGTCTGGCTGTATTCCTACAGGACTGTCTGGCTGTATTCCTTCAGGACTGTCCGGCTGTGTTCCTTCAGGACTGTCCGGCTGTGTTCCTTCAGGACTGTCTGGCTGTATTCCTTCAGGACTGTCCGGCTGTATTCCTTCAGGACTGTCTGGCTGTATTCCTTCAGGACTGTCCGGCTGTGTTCCTACAGGACTGTCTGGCTGTAACAGGACTGTCTGGCTGTATTCCTTCAGGACTGTCCGGCTGTGTTCCTTCAGGACTGTCCGGCTGTGTTCCTACAGGACTGTCTGGCTGTATTCCTACAGGACTGTCTGGCTTTATTCCTACAGGACTGTCTGGCTGTATTCCTTCAGGACTGTCTGGCTGTATTCCTCAGGACTGTCCGGCTGTGTTCCTTCAGGACTGTCCGGCTGTATTCCTTCAGGACTGTCTGGCTGTGTTCCTTCAGGACTGTCCGGCTGTATTGAGAAACAGCCAGAGCAGCCGCCTTCCCCATTCGAATAGACACATCATTCTTTACACCAATCAGATCACTGCTTCAAATATCTCAATATTTAGCCGACTTGAAAAGAGAGAATACTGCATCTGGTCAATAAGAGACTTTACTTTGGTCTTCTAAACATAGGATAATGTGAGTCTGCTAAGTTCAAGTAAATGTGTTCTTGACTAGAATGGCCCGGTGGTTTGAATAAAATCAAATCGGGCTGTTGTACTTGTCTAATGACACAGGGAAACACAGAGATCCTGCCTCATGACACAGGGAAACACAGAGATCCTGCCTCATGACACAGGGAAACACAGAGATCATGTCTAATGACACAGGGAAACAGAGATTCTGCCTCATGACACAGGGAAACACATAGATCCTGTCTAATGACACAGGGAAACAGAGATTCTGCCTCATGACAGAGGGAAACACAGAGATCCTGTCTAATGACACGGGGAAACACAAAGATCCTGTCTAATGACACAGGGAAACACAGAGATCCTGTCTAATGACACAGGGAAACACAGAGATCCTGTCTAATGACACGGGGAAACAGAGATCCTGTCTAATGACACAGGGAAACAGAGATTCTGCCTCGTGACACAGGGAAACACAGAGATCCTGTCTAATGACACAGGAAACAGATTCTGCCTCATGACACAGGGAAACACAGAGATCCTGTCTAATGACACAGGGAAACACAGAGATCCTGTCTAATGACACAGGGAAACACAGAGATCCTGCCTCATGACACAGGGAAACACATAGATCCTGTCTAATGACACAGGGAAACAGATTCTGCCTCATGACACAGGGAAACACAGAGATCCTGTCTAATGACACGAGGAAACACAGAGATCCTGCCTCATGACACAGGGAAACAGAGATTCTGCCTCATGACACAGGGACTAGCAGAGAGATCCTGCCTCATGACACAGGGAAACAGATTCTGCCTCATGACACAGGGATAGCAGAGAGATCCTGCCTCATGACACAGGGAAACAGATTCTGCCTCATGACACAGGGACTAGAGATCCTGCCTCATGACACAGGGAAACAGAGATTCTGCCTCATGACACAGGGACTAGCAGATCCTGTCTAATGACACAGGGAAACAGATTCTGCCTCATGACACAGGGACTAGCAGAGATCCTGTCTAATGACACAGGGAAACAGATTCTGCCTCATGACACAGGGACTAGCAGAGAGATCCTGTCTAATGACACAGGAAACAGATTCTGCCTCATGACACAGGGACTAGCAGAGAGATCCTGCCTCATGACACAGGGAAACAGATTCTGACTCATGACACAGGGAAACAGAGATTCTGCCTCATGACACAGGGACTAGCAGAGAGATCCTGTCTAATGACACAGGGAAACACAGAGATCCTGTCTAATGACACATAAATGAGGCCCTAAATCTATGGGTTTCACATGACTGGGAATACAGATATGCACCTGTTGGTCACTGATACCTTTTTTATTTTAAGGGAGGGTCGTTGATCACAAAACCAGTCAGTATCTGGTGTGACCACGGATGAATGGCCTGACAAATGGGCCTCAGGATCTCATCACGGTATCTCTGTGCATTCAAATTGCCAGCGTTAAAATGCAGATTTGTTCATAGCTTATGCCTGCCCATACCGTAACCCCACCGCCACCATGGGGCACTCTGTTCTAACGTTGACGTCAGCAAACTGCTCGCCCACACGACACCATCTTCCCTTTACTGATGAAACCGGGATTCATTCGTGCAGAGCACACGCCAGCGTGACAGTGGTCATCAAGGTGAGCATTATCCCACGGAAGTCGGACACAATGCAGGAACAGCAGTCAGCTCAAGACCCTGCTGACGGACGACGAGCGCGCAGATGAGTTTCCCTGAGACGGTTTCTGACAGTTGGTGCAGAAATAAAATATATTTTAAGTTGGGGAGGCGGGTGTATTTTTTTGAATGACACCTTGACACACACTTTCAATAGTTAGCCACACCTTTCCACCCCATGCAGGGTAAGCTTTATGTAAGCTTTATTAACTAACGGCTGGCTACTCTTCTTCTGTGGTTTAACCCGAGAGGAGGTCACAAGTGTTTCCCCAAAAGCTGTCTGGGTTTAAACCTCTTCTACTATACAGAAAGTGAATAGTGGCATCAATTGATAGTGACAGATTTAGATTACTTCCCAACGTGCAAGTCTATTTCTGGTCTCCTCTGCTATAGAAGGTTGTAGCTCAGCCTCAATGATTTCCCCATAATGCATTGGAGTCAAGTATATCCCAGGTCTTTTCCATCTAGTTTCTATCATGGATCAAAGCGCTGTTATGGATCACTTTACATAATTGGATCTGTTTTTCCCCTCTAAATGATAAGGTAAGAAAGGGCCTGTGTTTGTTTCTTCTATATGATAATGTAAGAAAGGGCCTGTGTTTGTTTCTTCTATATGATAAGGTAAGAATCTGGCCTGTGTTTGTTTCTTCTATATGATAAGGTAAGAATCTGGCCTGTGTTTGTTTCTTCTATATGATAAGGTAAGAAAGGGCCTGTGTTTGTTTCTTCTATATGATAAGGTAAGAACTGGCCTGTGTTTGTTTCTTCTATATGATAAGGTAAGAAAGGGCCTGTGTTTGTTTCTTCTATATGATAAGGTAAGAACGGGCCTGTGTTTGGTTCTTCTATATGATAAGGTAAGAATCTGGCCTGTGTTTGTTTCTTCTATATGATAAGGTAAGAAAGGGCCTGTGTTTGTTTCTTCTATATGATAAGGTAAGAAAGGGCCTGTGTTTGGTTCTTCTATATGATAAGGTAAGAATCTGGCCTGTGTTTGTTTCTTCTATATGATAAGGTAAGAAAGGGCCTGTGTTTGGTTCTTCTATATGATAAGGTAAGAATCTGGCCTGTGTTTGTTTCTTCTATATGATAAGGTAAGAAAGGGCCTGTGTTTGTTTCTTCTATATGATAAGGTAAGAATCTGGCCTGTGTTTGTTTCTTCTATATGATAAGGTAAGAAAGGGCCTGTGTTTGGTTCTTCTATATGATAAGGTAAGAATCTGGCCTGTGTTTGTTTCTTCTATATGATAAGGTAAGAATCTGGCCTGTGTTTGTTTCTTCTATATGATAAGGTAAGAATCTGGCCTGTGTTTGTTTCTTCTATATGATAAGGTAAGAACGGGCCTGTGTTTGGTTCTTCTATATGATAAGGTAAGAATCGGGCCTGTGTTTGTTTCTTCTATATGTTTATCACAAGGTTGGCCTACCCCTCAATTAGAGGCTTGGTTTTGCATGGTGGGTGGTGGGTGGATGTACATGTAGATATGGTTAAGGCTATATAGTCGACAGTCATTAGTGAAGTTTTTGGGACGAATAACAAAAAAAAGTAGTCTTAAGCTTTTGTCAGGAGTCAGCGGGCCTGCTAATAAAGCCAATGCAATTGCCTATTTTACAAATGGTACTGTCGTGGAAATTCTTACACAGGGACACTCTAAGTCAATCCTAAATTAATCATTGTTTATTATCATCATGCTGGTGAGGTTCCAACCAACTCAATGCACCAAGTACACACGTCGATCAGGAGCTCCTCCGGGCCAGTCCCGTTAGTTCCCTTATACTGGTTTCAGACACGTTACATCGGGTTATTTCCTGCATGTCAAATCAAATCACATTTTTTTGGTCACATGCACATGGTTAGTAGATGTTATTGTGAGTGTAGCGATATGCTTGTGCTTCTAGTTCCGACAGTGCAGCAATATCTAACATGTAATCTAACAATTCCACAACAACTAGCTAATACACACAACTCTACGTAAAGGGATGGAATAAGAGTATATACATATAAATATATGGATGAGCGATGACAGAGCAGCATTTCCTTCACAGTACAACGGATGGGCATTCAAAACACTTCCACTGTAGGCCGATAATGTGCACTATTCTAGTTCCTGTGTCTCCATGTTGTCCATCATAGGCCGATACTGTGCACTATTCTAGTTCCTGTGTCTCCATGTTGTCCATCGTAGGCCGATAATGTGCACTATTCTAGTTCCTGTGTCTCCATGTTGTCCATCGTAGGCCGATACTGTGCACTATTCTAGTTCCTGTGTCTCCATGTTGTCCACTGTAGGCCGATACTGTGCACTATTCTAGTCTCTGTGTCTCCATGTTGTCCATTAGGCCGATACTGTGCACTATTCTAGTTCCTGTGTCTCCATGTTGTCCATCGTAGGCCGATACTGTGCACTATTCTAGTTCCTGTGTCTCCATGTTGTCCATCGTAGGCCGATACTGTGCACTATTCTAGTTCCTGTGTCTCCATGTTGTCCATCGTAGGCCGATACTGTGCACTATTCTAGTTCCTGTGTCTCCATGTTGTCCACTGTAGGCCGATACTGTGCACTATTCTAGTTCCTGTGTCTCCATGTTGTCCATCGTAGGCCGATACTGTGCACTATTCTAGTTCCTGTGTCTCCATGTTGTCCATCGTAGGCCGATACTGTGCACTATTCTAGTTCCTGTGTCTCCATGTTGTCCATCGTAGGCCGATACTGTGCACTATTCTAGTTTCTGACATAATGAGAGACATGCTCTCACACAAGACCATAGTCTTGTGTGTAGGTTAGGTTCTGACTCCTGCATGAGCACTCAGTGTGAGAGACCATAGTCTTGTGTGTAAATGAGATGTCTGGACTGATCTGTGATCCACCGTTGTGCCCTTAAAAGCCTTCCCCAATTCCCACTAGAAAGTTTACTGTTTAATGTTTTGCAGAGGGGATGACTTACACACACACACACCTACCTACACCTACACATTTCTCACCCCATCAGAGCTGAGGTCAGTTCAGTTCCATGTCAATGAAGTCATTGCAGACCATGGCTATAGAGCCAGTAAGTAAACCATGGCTATAGAGCCAGTAAGGAAACCATGGCTATAGAGCCAGTAAGGCAACCATGACTATAGAGCCAGTAAGGAAACCATGGCTATAGAGCCAGTAAGGCAACCATGACTATAGAGCCAGTAAGGCAACCATGACTATAGAGCCAGTAAGGCAACCATGACTATAGAGCCAGTAAGGCAACCATGACTATAGAGCCAGTAAGGAGACCATGGCTATAAAGCCAGTAAATAAACCATGGCTATAGAGCCAGTAAGGCAACCATGACTATAGAGCCAGTAAGGAAACCATGGCTATAGAGCCAGTAAGGCAACCATGACTATAGAGCCAGTAAGGAAACCATGGCTATAGAGCCAGTAAGGAAACCATGGCTATAGAGCCAGTAAGGAAACCATGGCTATAGAGCCAGTAAGGAAACCATGGCTATAGAGCCAGTAAGGAAACCATGGCGATAGAGCCAGTAAGGAGACCATGGCTTTAGAGCCAGTAAGGAAACCATGGCTATAGAGCCAGTAAGGAGACCATGGCTATAGAGCCAGTAAGGAGACCATGGCTTTAGAGCCAGTAAGGAAACCATGGCTATAGAGCCAGTAAGGAGACCATGGCTATAGAGCCAGTAAGGAGACCATGGCTATAGAGCCAGTAAGGATACCATGGCTATAGAGCCAGTAAGGAAACCATGGCTATAGAGCCAGTAAGGAGACCATGGCTATAGAGCCAGTAAGGAGACCATGGCGATAGAGCCAGTAAGGAGACCATGGCTATAGAGCCAGTAAGTAAACCATGGCTATAGAGCCAGTAAGTAAACCATGGCTATAGAGCCAGTAAGTAAACCATGGCTATAGAGCCAGTAAATATACCATGGCTATAGAGCCAGTAAGGAAACCATGGCTATAGAGCCAGTAAGGCAACATGACTATAGAGCCAGTAAGGCAACATGGCTATAGAGCCAGTAAGGCAACATGGCTATAGAGCCAGTAAGGCAACATGGCTATAGAGCCAGTAAGTCAACATGGCTATAGAGCCAGTAAGTCAACATGGCTATAGAGCCAGTAAGGCAACATGGCTATAGAGCCAGTAAGTCAACATGGCTATAGAGCCAGTAGGCAACATGGCTATAGAGCCAGTAAGTCAACATGACTATAGAGCCAGTAAGGCAACATGACTATAGAGCCAGTAAGTCAACATGGCTATAGAGCCAGTAAGTCAACATGGCTATAGAGCCAGTAAGACAACATGGCTATAGAGCCAGTAAGTCAACATGGCTATAGAGCCAGTAAGTCAACATGGCTATAGAGCCAGTAAGTCAACATGGCTATAGAGCCAGTAAGTCAACATGGCTATAGAGCCAGTAAGTCAACATGGCTATAGAGCCAGTAAGTCAACATGGCTATAGAGCCAGTAAGTCAACATGGCTATAGAGCCAGTAAGTCAACATGGCTATAGAGCCAGTAAGTCAACATGGCTATAGAGCCAGTAAATAAACCATGGCTATAGAGCCAGTAAATAAACCATGGCTATAGAGCCAGTAAATAAACATGGCTATAGAGCCAGTAAGTCAACATGGCTATAGAGCCAGTAAGTCAACATGGCTATAGAGCCAGTAAGTCAACATGGCTATAGAGCCAGTAAGGCAACATGGCTATAGAGCCAGTAAGTCAACCATGGCTATAGAGCCAGTAAGTAAACCATGGCTATAGAGCCAGTAAGTCAACATGGCTATAGAGCCAGTAAGTCAACATGGCTATAGAGCCAGTAAGTCAACATGGCTATAGAGCCAGTAAGTCAACATGGCTATAGAGCCAGTAAGTCAACATGACTATAGAGCCAGTAAGTCAACATGGCTATAGAGCCAGTAAGTCAACATGGCTATAGAGCCAGTAAGTCAACATGGCTATAGAGCCAGTAAGTCAACATGGCTATAGAGCCAGTAAGGCAACATGGCTATAGAGCCAGTAAGTCAACATGGCTATAGAGCCAGTAAGTCAACATGGCTATAGAGCCAGTAAGTCAACATGGCTATAGAGCCAGTAAGTCAACATGGCTATAGAGCCAGTAAGGCAACATGGCTATAGAGCCAGTAAGTCAACATGGCTATAGAGCCAGTAAGTCAACATGGCTATAGAGCCAGTAAGTCAACATGGCTATAGAGCCAGTAAGTCAACATGGCTATAGAGCCAGTAAGGCAACATGGCTATAGAGCCAGTAAGTCAACATGGCTATAGAGCCAGTAAGTCAACATGGCTATAGAGCCAGTAAGTCAACATGGCTATAGAGCCAGTAAGGCAACATGGCTATAGAGCCAGTAAGTCAACATGGCTATAGAGCCAGTAAGTCAACATGGCTATAGAGCCAGTAAGTCAACATGGCTATAGAGCCAGTAAGTCAACATGGCTATAGAGCCAGTAAGTCAACATGGCTATAGAGCCAGTAAGTCAACATGGCTATAGAGCCAGTAAGTCATGGTCAAGGAGAATAACTGTGGATGTGGAATGTCATCATAAGATTGGTTGTTGAGCTCTTTGTTCATCTCTTTCCTCCATATCTGTTGATGGTGATGTTTCCTGTCAGTTCCAGGGTGTGGTTGAGTTGGAGGTACTGGGTGTCTCTTGGTTTGCGTAGATCATTCTCCCCTGAACACACACGTACAGTCATGCACACACACACACATGTACAGTCATGCACACACACACACACACACGTACAGTCATGCACACACACACACACACACACACACACACACACACACACACACACACACACACGTACAGTCATGCACACACACACACACACACACACACACACACACACGTACAGTCACGCACACACACACACACACACACACACACACAGTCATGCACACACACACACACACACACACACACACGTACAGTCATACACACACACACACACACACACACACACACACACGTACAGTCATGCACACACACACACACACACACTCACACACACGTACAGTCATGCACACACACACACACACACACACACACACACACACACACACACACACACGTACAGTCATGCACACACACACACACACACACACACACACACACACACGCTGTGTAAAATGGATTGTTTCCGAGTGTGCATTACTGTGTCCAAAAGTTTTTAATCATAAGGAGTAAAAGCCCTGTGGTGCTAGAAGTCAAAGCTCAATCGGTAAATTCAATGTTGTTCTCTGACTTCAGCAGTCTCATGGAGTCATCCCTGGGAGACATTGATCTTCACACACCCTTCACACCTAAAATATCTGAGTACAGTTAGTTACCTAGTGATGTTGTAGTCGTTACACAAACCGATAGTCGCTGTGAACATGTAGGGGTTCCAGGTGTGCGTTATATCAGCTATGATAAACTATGCCTTGCCTTTTTGAGTGAATGGTAGAGTTGCCACCGGTGACTGTGTTTGTTTGTGACCGAGTCATGAACTTCAATTAGTTGAAATAATACAAATGTCAAATATGTCAACAATCCTTCCTCTATAGAATCCATCTGTGGAGTAAATGTCATGAAAATCCATTTTTGTTCAAGTTTCGTGATGAATAGCTTTCTAATAGCTACAATAAGCTAACCTTCCTTTGTCAAGTAGTTAATGTTTCCTCTTTCAGAACCTGTTCATAATCCACTTCCCTGCCGGTGACTGTGTTTGTTAGTGACCGAGACATACATGGTTGTTGAATTGGTTCATTTTCAGTCCTGTTTCCTTCACCAAGTGGCACATGATCATTACAATTCAACTCATTGTGACAATACATTACATATCTCATCAGGCCATATTTTGAGGCCATGCTTTACCCTCAATACAATGGCTTGATACTCATGGTGTACAGGTCACATCAGGCCTGCGAGTAGGGTTGCAAAATATACAGGAAAATAAATCAATCCAAGAATCTTCCAAACGGGATCTCTGGAAAACCTGGCAAATTTCAAATATATTTTTTTAACCCTACCTGCAATTCACATTATTCTGAGTTAGGATATCCAACAGGTGGAATTTGTATTCACCCACAACCTGCATTCATAATGACTGCCAGGGTCAGGAACAGTGTGAGGAGAAGACCTAAACCATTAATACATGAAGGAAAAAGGACTTTTCATTGACTCTGAGTTAAATGTCAGGTCAGGTCAGCTCAGCAGTGCGGGGTGGCAGCGTAGCCTAGTGGTTAGAGCGTTGGACTAGTAACCTAAAGGTTGCAAGTTCGAATCCCCAAGCTAACAAGGTACAAATTTGTTGTTCTGCCCCTGAACAGGCAGTTAACCCACTGTTCCTAGGCCGTCATTGAAAATAAGAATGTGTTCTTAACTGACTTGCCTAGTTAAATAAAGGTAAAATAAAAAGTCAGTCAATCTACATGTGCTTTTCCTGTGAATGCCTATATGCTTTAAAATGAGTTAATATATTTCAAAACCCTCTCAATAAGAAGAATATACTGTGAAGTTTTATTTATTACATAACCCAAGTAAATGTAGCACCAATATTTCACGTATATTGTAAACATTGTTTAAAATGGCAACATTTGATTAAATATATCCATTATACTAAAACTTCCATACAGTAACGATCTTAAATTAGCACCGAAACAACCATTTTATGTATAATGTATACCACAACAAATCAATGAAACCTTTTACCATTCCAAACAAAATGATGCTTGTGATGATGAAATTTAAAATCAAATGTTATGTCACATGCTTCGTCAACAGTGAAATACTTACTACAGTCTTTCTCATCCATGACCTTTGTCTCTATCAACTTTGCACATTATGCTTTAAAAAAAGAAAGGTGAATAGTGTAATATGATATTGTTTAAACCAGGAATATTCATAAAGTAAAAAATAAAATAAAGAAATATGTTTTACGCATTGCAGGAAACTCAGACCATAAAATACTGTAAACAATAATGTCTTCATATTTGATCGTCCGTCCATGTTGGTTGTCGTCTTGTTTTGCAAATCATCGTAAAGCTTCTTCGGTGGTGTTTCCTTTGTTCTTAGTACCTGGATAGATAGATAGATAGATAGATAGATAGATAGATAGATAGATAGATAGATAGATAGATAGATAGATAGATAGATAGATAGATAGATAGATAGATAGATAGATAGATAGATAGATAGATAGATAGATAGGTAGATAGATAGATAGATAGATAGATAGATAGATAGATAGATAGATAGATAGATAGATAGATAGATAGATAGATAGATAGATAGATAGATAGATAGATAGATAGATAGATAGGTAGATAGATAGATAGATAGATAGTGAGGTAGATAGATAGATAGATAGTTAGGTAGATAGATAGATAGATAGATAGATAGATAGATAGATAGATAGATAGATAGATAGATAGATAGATGGTGAGGTAGGTAGATATATAGATGGTGAGGTAGGTAGATAGATAGATAGATAGATAGATAGATAGATAGATAGATAGATAGATAGATAGATAGATAGATAGGAAAACACATCATGCCAGCAATCATTTTCAGTATTGTATTTTACAGAGGCAAATCTTAAGTCCTTGTGTCCTCTCTCTCCTTGGCACTGAGGTTCCTCCTCTGAGGGGCGGAACCTCTGATCTTCTGCTACAATGTGCTTTGAGAAGGATGTGATGAGTCGGGACACAAGGGGGGAAAAAGGACATAGATACCCCCCCCATATTGTAAAAAAGACAGCACTCACGATGTAACAGTACACCCTGAAACCTGGACAGAGGTGCCACTGTATTGAACACTGCAACGAACAACATTATTGTCAAAGTTGGACTCTGGGACCTGGTGACCTGGGTTTACAGTGATCTGTAAAAAAATATATATAATAATAAAATGAAGGCATAAAGTATGTTAGGTTAGGAATCATTCACATCGTGTTGCTACAACAGTAATATCAAAAATGTTTATTTAATGGCATACAATATAAAAACAGGATTAGAAACCTCCTCAGCTAATAATATAGAACAAAGTATGGCAACAAACCTTAAGGATATACTTCCCAGGTGTCACATCAGTAATGTCAATCCACTGGCAGTCAATATCGGCATTATAGGTGTCATAGCATCCAGGACTCAATCCCTAAAAACAATCAACCCAAGACAAAGAGATTCATCCATTCAACTGGTTCAAAAAAGCCTGGTCCCAGATCTCGTTGCGCTATCATGTCCACTCCTTGTCACTTGGCATGGCTTGACATGATAACACAAGCAGATCTGGGACCAGGCTAGCACAACAGCACAAGCAGATCTGGGACCAGGCTAGCACAACAGGACAAACAGATCTGGGACCAGGCTAGCACAACAGCACAAGCAGATCTGGGACCAGGCTAGCACAACAGCACAAACAGATCTGGGACCAGGCTAGCACAACAGCACTAACAGGTAAGGGACCAGGCTAGCACAACAGCACTAACAGGTAAGGGACCAGGCTAGCACAACAGCACTAACAGATCTGGGACCAGGCTAGCACAACAGCACTAACAGATCTGGGACCAGGCTAGCACAACAGCACTAACAGGTAAGGGACCAGGCTAGCACAACAGCACTAACAGGTAAGGGACCAGGCTAGCACAACAGCACTAACAGGTAAGGGACCAGGCTAGCACAACAGCACTAACAGGTAAGGGACCAGGCTAGCACAACAGCACTAACAGGTAAGGGACCAGGCTAGCACAACAGCACTAACAGGTCTGGGACCAGGCTAGCACAACAGCACAAGCAGATCTGGGACCAGGCTAGCACAACAGCACTAACAGGTAAGGGACCAGGCTAGCACAACAGCACAAACAGATCTGGGACCAGGCTAGCACAACAGCACTAACAGGTAAGGGACCAGGCTAGCACAACAGCACTAACAGGTAAGGGACCAGGCTAGCACAACAGCACTAACAGGTAAGGGACCAGGCTAGCACAACAGCACTAACAGGTAAGGGACCAGGCTAGCACAACAGCACAAGCAGATCTGGGACCAGGCTAGCACAACAGCACAAACAGATTTGGGACCAGGCTAGCACAACAGCACTAACAGGTAAGGGACCAGGCTAGCACAACAGCACTAACAGGTAAGGGACCAGGCTAGCACAACAGCACAAACAGATCTGGGACCAGGCTAGCACAACAGCACAAACAGATCTGGGACCAGGCTAGCACAACAGCACTAACAGGTAAGGGACCAGGCTAGCACAACAGCACAAACAGGTAAGGGACCAGGCTAGCACAACAGCACTAACAGGTAAGGGACCAGGCTAGCACAACAGCACTAACAGGTAAGGGACCAGGCTAGCACAACAGCACTAACAGGTCTGGGACCAGGCTAGCACAACAGCACTAACAGGTAAGGGACCAGGCTAGCACAACAGCACTAACAGGTAAGGGACCAGGCTAGCACAACAGCACTAACAGGTAAGGGACCAGGCTAGCACAACAGCACTAACAGGTCTGGGACCAGGCTAGCACAACAGCACTAACAGGTAAGGGACCAGGCTAGCACAACAGGACAAACAGATCTGGGACCAGGCTAGCACAACAGCACTAACAGGTAAGGGACCAGGCTAGCACAACAGCACTAACAGGTAAGGGACCAGGCTAGCACAACAGCACTAACAGGTAAGGGACCAGGCTAGCACAACAGCACAAGCAGATCTGGGACCAGGCTAGCACAACAGCACTAACAGGTAAGGGACCAGGCTAGCACAACAGCACTAACAGGTAAGGGACCAGGCTAGCACAACAGGACAAACAGATCTGGGACCAGGCTAGCACAACAGCACTAACAGGTAAGGGACCAGGCTAGCACAACAGCACTAACAGGTAAGGGACCAGGCTAGCACAACAGCACTAACAGGTCTGGGACCAGGCTAGCACAACAGCACAAACAGATCTGGGACCAGGCTAGCACAACAGCACAAACAGATCTGGGACCAGCACAAACAGACAAACTGGGACCAGGCTAGCACAACAGCACAAACAGGTCTGGGACCAGGCTAGCACAACAGCACTAACAGGTAAGGGACCAGGCTAGCACAACAGCACTAACAGGTAAGGGACCAGGCTAGCACAACAGCACTAACAGGTAAGGGACCAGGCTAGCACAACAGCACTAACAGGTAAGGGACCAGGCTAGCACAACAGCACTAACAGGTAAGGGACCAGGCTAGCACAACAGCACTAACAGGTAAGGGACCAGGCTATCACAACAGCACTAACAGGTAAGGGAATCACAACAGCACTAACAGGTAAGGGAATCACAACAGCACTAACAGGTAAGGGAATCACAACAGCACTAACAGGTAAGGGAATCACAACAGCACTAAAGGTAAGGGAATCACAACAGCACTAACAGGTAAGGGAATCACAACAGCACTAACAGGTAAGGGAATCACAACAGCACTAACAGGTAAGGGAATCACAACAGCACTAACAGGTAAGGGAATCACAACAGCACTAACAGGTAAGGGAATCACAACAGCACTAACAGGTAAGGGAATCACAACAGCACTAACAGGTAAGGGACCAGGCTAGCACAACAGCACTAACAGGTAAGGGAATCACAACAGCACTAACAGGTAAGGGAATCACAACAGCACTAACAGGTAAGGGAATCACAACAGCACTAACAGGTAAGGGACCAGGCTAGCACAACAGCACTAAAGGGACCAGGCTAGCACAACAGCACTAACAGGTAAGGGAATCACAACAGCACTAACAGGTAAGGGAATCACAACAGCACAAGGAATAAAAAGATAGAACACTTTACACTGAATAGAGCCCGATCCGGTTCTGTCTCTACTATCGAATGGTGAAAGCTCTCAGATGCAAACTAATATTTATAGCCAGGCCTCTCTTCCCACTGGGCACATACAGTACAAGTACGTCATTTCAACACCTAGTTTTGGTAACGTAAATTCAACAAATGTCACCATGTCATTGGATTTCGGTTAAAAGTGGGGTAATTATTCCCTTCAATTTATGACTTTTTTTTGCAAATCCAAAGCAGTTTTCCTACATTTATTCAACATCATCACACAGATTTGTATTTTTCTGTTTAAAGAAAACTGTCTGAAGAAAACAAACACACATTGCATGCTGTTTAATGGGCTAGTATTATAGTGGAGCATAAGGTGATGATCACAGGATTGTATCCCACATGGCCACCTATTCACTATATAGTGCACTACTTCTGACCAGAGCCCTATGGACCCTGATAAGAAAGTAGTGCACTATATGGGGAAATAGGGTGCCGATACAGTAATAACAGACCTGAGTGTGAGACGTGCAGGCGAAGCGTCTGTAGTATCCCGGGTCACATGACGTGTCCTCCAAACAGAAGCTGGCCTTGTGTCCCTCGGCAACGCTCCTCTCTGAGCCGGCCTCCAGCAGCTCGTACAGACTGAACTCGTCCATGCTATGGAAGTGACTGGAATACACGGGACGTATTCCCATCAATGACCAGACCACACAGACTCTTAATAATGCACTGCTTTCAATGTTGGTATTGCAAGCGCAGTAATAACCTATACACACTAGTCTGTGTCGATCTGTTGAGAGCTCTCTCCACCACACCCCATGCCTGTGAAACTGTACAGGCTTATAGAAACCTGCTTAAAGGGATAGTTACATCAAAATATATATTTTAGTATTTTGTTCATTAGTCCACTGTTAAAACAATTCCCCAATATGTCAGCGGGCCAAGTTTTTGAAGAAAGAGCAAAAGCTGACCAAGACCAAGTCAAGGAAAGGATCATTGGTTATAGATCAAAAATCGGTTTCCAACCTCCTCCTAAAACTCGAAAAGCATTTTACAGGACAGTACTGATCCACTTCACTCAAAACTCATCCTCCTAAAACTCGAAAAGCATTTTACAGGACAGTACTCATCCCCTTCACTCAAAACTCATCCTCCTAAAACTTGAAAAGCGTTTTACTGGACAGTACTCATCCCCTTCACTCAAAACTCATCCTCCTAAAACTTGAAAAGCGTTTTACAGGACAGTACTCATCCCCTTCACTCAAAACTCATCCTCCTAAAACTTGAAAAGCATTTTACAGGACAGTACTGATCCACTTCACTCAAAACTCATCCTCCTAAAACTCGAAAAGCATTTTACAGGACAGTACTCATCCCCTTCACTCAAAACTCATCCTCCTAAAACTTGAAAAGCGTTTTACTGGACAGTACTCATCCCCTTCACTCAAAACTCATCCTCCTAAAACTTGAAAAGCGTTTTACAGGACAGTACTCATCCCCTTCACTCAAAACTCATCCTCCTAAAACTTGAAAAGCATTTTACAGGACAGTACTCATCCCCTTCACTCAAAACTCATCCTCCTAAAACTTGAAAAGCGTTTTACAGGACAGTACTCATCCCCTTCACTCAAAACTCATCCTCCTAAAACTTGAAAAGCGTTTTACAGGACAGTACTCATCCCCTTCACTCAAAACTCATCCTCCTAAAACTTGAAAGCGTTTTACTGGACAGTACTCATCCCCTTCACTCAAAACTCATCCTCCTAAAACTTGAAAAGCGTTTTACAGGACAGTACTCATCCCCTTCACTCAAAACTCATCCTCCTAAAACTTGAAAAGCGTTTTACAGGACAGTACTCATCCCCTTCACTCAAAACTCATCCTCCTAAAACTTGAAAAGCGTTTTACAGGACAGTACTCATCCCCTTCACTCAAAACTCATCCTCCTAAAACTTGAAAAGCGTTTTACTGGACAGTACTCATCCCCTTCACTCAAAACTCATCCTCCTAAAACTTGAAAAGTGTTTTACAGGACAGTACTCATCCCCTTCACTCAAAACTCATCCTCCTAAAACTTGAAAAGCATTTTACAGGACAGTACTCATCCCCTTCACTCAAAACTCAGTCACAGCAGCAGCTGGACAAGAGCAAAGAGACTTCTTCAAAAGAAAATGAAAACAGACAGATATGGGGACTCTGTTATTCCCAACAGCCACTAGGCTGTATAATAGTCTGTTATTCCCAACAGCCACTAGGCTGTATAATAGTCTGTTATTCCAACAGCCACTAGGCTGTATAATAGTCTGTTATTCCAACAGCCACTAGGCTGTATAATAGTCTGTTGTTTCCTCCAGTATACATCATATTGCACTTTTAAATGTGTAGCTTTAGAAATTTGAATGAATTATTTTCTGTAGTTTGTTTTTAACCACGTGTCCAAATGAATTTCCCCCCTGGTGGATAGTGAATCTGAATCTCTGAATCTGAATCTGAATATCTGAATCTGAATATCTGAATATGAATCTCTGAATCTCTGAATATGAATCTCTGAATATGAATCTCTGAATCTGAATATCTGTATCTGAATCTCTGAATCTGAATATCTATCTGAATCTCTGAATCTGAATCCTGAATATGAATCTGAATCTCTGAATCTGAATCTCTGAATCTGAATCTATTCATACATGTTTATGTATCATTATCCACAACTCACTGATGGCAGCTGTGCCATTCCCAGGCATAGCGAGGTTTGCTGGGCAGGAAGTCAGCAGTGCCCTGGTTCTTCACGCGCTGGGGGAACCGCAGCAGCACCCGGGTGTCGTAGTCGGCCACGCCCTGAGCAGAACTGTCCCGTCACAGGGGAAAACACATGGTCTCTTAGACATTCAAATAGTTCATATGTTAACGCACTTTATTCATGTCTCAATTCATTTATTATACAACTTTTTTACATTCCAGGAACTCTAGTCCAATCATTATTGACCCATAATCTTCACGATTAACTAAATAATTGAATTGATTCCTAAATTGATTCCTAAATTGATTCCTAAATGTCCTTTTGAACTGCTAAAAGGAAACTGGAGTCTGGCACTGTCGGTTACTACTGTTAATGAATATACAGCTACTATGGGTTTAACTACTGTAATACGTGTCAGAGCCATGACTGAGTGGTAACACTCCCCACTCTCTCAACACATGTACACACCAGGGTTCAATCCCTGGTAGACCCTAACAACTTTCCTGTCTGTAGCTATTGTAATTTCTAAATAAAGAATTTAAATATTCTTTACGTTGGAGTTCAGCATAGATACACAGCTAAAGAGTCATTTCATGTCTGGGCTTGGTTAAAACACCTAGCTATATACGCTGGGTGTACAAAACATGAAGAAGCCTTTGCCCAAGCCTCCCGAGTGGTGCAGTGGTCAAAGGCTTTGCATCGCAGTGCTTGAGGTTTCAATACAGACCTGGGTTCAATCCCAGGCTGTGTCATAACCGGCTGTGACTGGGAGTCCCATAGGGCGGGTTAGGGGATGGTTTGGCTGGGGGGGGCTTTACTTGGCTCATTGTGTTCTAGTGACTCCTTGTGGCCGGGCCGGGCGCCTGCAGTTAGATTTTGGTCATCAGTTGAACAGCGTTTCCTCCGACACATTAGTGCGCCTGGCTTCCGGGTTAAGCGAGTGTTAAGAGGCGTGGTTTGGCGGGTCATGTTTCGGGGGATGCATGACTTGACCTTCGCCTCTCCCGAGCCCGTTGGGAAGTTGCAGCATTGAGACAAGATCGGAATTGGATAATAAAAAAATACAAATAACAACATTTAAGAACCATTTGCCCTCAAAACAGCCTCAATGAATCGGGGCATGGACTCTACAAGGTGTGAAGCTGGCTGCAAGTCCTTTGGGATATGAAACAAACATTAAGAAACAAACAAACAGTGTACAAAAAAATTAAGAACACCTTCCTAATATTGAGTTGCACCCTCTTTTTACCTCCAGAACAGCCTCGGTTCATCAGGTCATGAAACTCTACAAGGTGTGAAGCTGGCTGCAAGTCCTTTGGGTAGTGGACCATTGTTAAAACACACGGGAAACTGTAGAGGGTGTAAAACCCAGCAGCGTTGCAGTTCGTGACACTCAAACCGGTGCGCTTGGCACCTACTACCAATACCCCGTTCAAAGGCACTTAAATTCACCCTCTGAATGGCACATATATACAATGCATGTCTTAATTGTCTGAAGGCTTTAAAAAAAATCCTTCTTTAACATGTCTCCTCCTCTTCATTTACACTGATTAAAGTGGATTTAACAAGTGACATCAATAAGGGAGCATAGCTTTCACCTGGATTCACCTGGTCAATTTGACATGGAAAGAGCAGGTGTTCTTAATGTTTTGTACACTCAGTGTAGAGTGGAATGGTCACTGCAGTATGAGAGTACCTTGCGAGGCAACCTTCCTCGGCTGCACATCTCAGATTGTACATGGGCAACCTCTGGATATAGGAGGAAACTTGAATATAGTATGGGTCAGGCACCAAGTCAGGGAGACCTGTCAATCATGTAACAAATGCAATTATTATTAAGTAGCCTAAAGCAAGCTGTTAAAAAAAAATGAATTGGAATAAAATGCCTTACAAATGTGAGAGAAAAAAAAATGCATTTAAAAAAGTGAATTACTGGAAGGGAAATATTGCACTTACCTCCGTGTTGATGATAACTTGTGCCATAACCATGCGGCTCTCTGCTTCTGGCTCTAGGTCTGTAGTACGCATCATAATAATTATAATAAGGGTTATAGGGATTATAACCAATGGATTTATAGGGGTTGTTCGGGTCATCTCCAACCATCATATCCTCTCTTCTCAAATTAGTCAGTGGTGGAGAGTTAGTAGATGTGGGTTTGTCGTCGGTGGGAGTTGATGGTGAAGGTCTTGAAGCAGTCTCCCGGTTCTCTTGGGGTCTTTCATGTCTAATCGCCCCATTAGGACGTCGACGCGCGGTGCGTAATTGCACACCCGGCGCTGGCCGCCTTGGAGAGCCTCTTGGCGCAGGGTATCTGTGCACATTCGTCTCTTCAGCCGTCTCATTATTGTTGATAACGACAACTATGTGATTCCGTTGAGCTGAACCTGTTTTTCGGTCTCTTCGTCCCGATGGCTGATATTCAGAACCGTGGCTAAGTATACTAAACACCTGCCCGTTGTGTTGCCATGGCATTCTCTGTCTTAAAGCTGCTGATGACGAAGCATCCTGCGTAAGAACTGTTTGCATTATGCAACTGAGGATGCATAGCTGTGTCAACGACAATAAGCAGGCTTCAAAGCCAAGACCCCTCATTATACTAATCAAATGAGTGAATGATATATCCACATGGAAAAATAGAAAATTAAATATAATTTGTTAGGTAGCAGAATTTTGGAGAATGTTCTCTCACTAACCGAACAGAATCAAATGTAGGCCTGTAGCGAGAGGAACTGTTGCTCAGGCAAATCTCGCATCTTGAACGCGCAAGTGGAGTGTGATGGAGGGGTGTGAGTTTTAAAGTTTCTCACAGTTACACAAGCGACATCCGCATGCGCGCTGCCGAGGAAGTGGAAGTGGTTGGCACTAGCACGGGCACGTCACGTCCCATGAATTCATATAACAATAATGGTGTCAGTGGTGCAAAACACATCCGGTTTTATAATACTAAGTATTGCCTTACTATAAATGTTGTTCTGTGTATTCACAGGGAACAAACCTTCTCTACATTATAAAATTAAATGAGTAGTTTTGCTTTTCAAATATTTCAGAAGATTTCGTAGAAGCTACATTTTTAAAGACAAAAAACAGTCGTAGGTGAAAGAGGATTGATCAAAATCAAATTGAGTTCTGAGAATTGTTGTTGACTTGTGTAAGATTGGTCTCTTTGTTCTCTCTCTCTCTCAATGCCTTTCACACTTTTTAGTGAGATATAATTTGTGGTGTTCCCTCACACACCAAGTAGTTCTTGGCTGCCCTGGAACCGGGAGTTGGTTTCCAAACCTTGATGGTTATGCATTGTCTTCGTTTGCTTTACTTATCTTGTAGGCCTGTGACACTTTTGCTGTTATAGCAACAAATGACCTCCTCTTACTCCTTGATACCATTTTTGGTATTTAGGTTACCTTTAAATAAATTATTCAGTAGGCTAAGTATCACCCCCCCCCGCCCCTATAACAAGTGAACCTGGCTGCCACAAGTGAAGGTCCCCCCCGCCCCCCTCATAACAAGTGAACCTGGCTGCCACAGAGGCCCCCCTCATAACAAGTGAACCTGGCTGCCACAGAGGTTACCCCCCTCATAACAAGTGAACCTGGCTGCCACAGAGGTCCCCCCGTCATAACAAGTGAACCTGGCTGTCACAGAGGTTAGCCCCCCATAACAAGTGAACGTGGCTGCCACAGAGGTCCCCCCCATAACAAGTGAAAGTGACTGCCACAGAGGTTACCTGTCAGTAACAGCCACCAGGTTCAGTACATGGTGGATATTGTTAGACTATTAACTATTAATTGATCCATATTATTTGCATGCACAACCATTGGCTTTGCACAAGCTTACATCAAATCAAATGTTCCTGGTCACATACATATGGTTAGCAGATGTTTTTGCAAGTGTAGCGAAATGCTTGAATGATTGCATTTGCATACCAGGTCTGAATGGAAGTGTTCTCTCTATTTGTGCTACTTGTTGATTCATTCAAATGGGTAACACAACAAATGTACATACACTGATACACACAGGAAACGGTTGAGTGTGAAAAAAACCCAGAAGCGTTGCAGTTCTTGACACAAACCGGTGAGCCTGGCACCTACAGTGCATTCGGAAAGTATTCAGACCCCTTCCCTTTTTCCACATTTTGTTACGTTACAGCCTTATTCTAAATGGATTAAATCGTCTCCCCCCCCCCATCAATCTACACACAATACCCCGTAATGACATCACAATACCCCGATAATGACATCACAATACTCCATAATGACATCACAATACCCCATAATGACATCACAATACCCCATAATGACAAAGCAAAAACAGGTTTGTAGAAATGACTGCAAATGTAAATAAAACTGAAATCTCATTTACATAAGTTCAGACCCTTTATTCAGTACTTTGTTGAAGCACCTTTGGCAGCGATTACAGCCTCGAGTCTTCTTGGGTATGACGCTACAAGCTTGGCACACCTCTATTTCGGAAGTTTCTTATCTGCAGATCCTCTCAAACTCTGTCAGGTTGGATTGGGAGCATTGCTGCGCAGCTATTTCCAGGTCTCTCCAGAGATGTTGGATCAGGTTCAAGTCCGGGCACTGGCTGGGCCACTCAAGGACATTCAGAGACTTGTCCCGAAGTCACTTCTGTGTTGTCTTGGCTGTGTGCCTCGGGTCATTGTCCCGTTGGAAGGTGAACCTTCACCCCAGTCTGAGGTCCTGAACGCTCTGCAGCAGGTTTTCATCAAGGATCTCTCTGTACTTTTCTCCGTTCATCTTTCCCTCGATCCTGACTAGTCTCTCAGTCACTGCTGCTGAAAAACATCCCCACAGCATGATGCTGCCACCACTGTGCTTCAACGTAGAGATGGTATTAGCAAGGTGAAGAGCGGTGCCTGGTTTCCTCCAGGCAAAAGTGTTCAATCTTGGTTTCATCAGACCAGAGAATCTTGTTTCTCATGGTCTGAGAGTCCATTTGGTGCCTTTTGGGTAACTCCAAGCGGGCTGTCATGTGCCTTTTACTGAGGAGTGGCTTCTGTCTGGCCACTGCCATAAAAATCTGATTGGTGGAGTGCTGCAGAGATGGTTGTCCTTCTGGAAGGTTCTCCCATCTCCACAGAGGAAGTCTGGAGCTCTGTCAGAGTGACCATCGGGTTCTTGGTCACGTCCCTGACCAAGGCCCTTCTCCCCCGATTGCTCAGTTTGGCCAGCACTTGGAAGAGTCTTGGTGGTTCCAAACTTCATCCATTTATGAATGATGGAGGCCACTGTGTTCTTGGGGACCTTCAATGCTGCAGAAATGTTTTGGTACCCTTCCCCAGATTTGTGCCTCGACACATTCCTGTCTCAGAGCTCTACGGACAATTCCTTCAACCTCATCTCTTGGTTTGTGCTCTGACATGCTCTGTCAACTGTGGGACCTTATATAAACAGGTGTGTGCCTTTCCAAATCATGAATTTACCACAGGTTGGACTCCAATCAAGTTGTAGAAACATCTCAAGGATGATCAATGGAAACAGGATAACAGCTGAGCTCAATTTTGAGTCTCATAGCAAAGGGTCTGAATACTTATGTCAATAAGGTATTATCTGTAATACAATTGCAAGCATTTCTAAAATCCTGTTGTTCACTTTGTCATTATGGGTTATTGTGTGTAGATTGATGAGGATATACAAATAATTGAATCAATTTTATGACACGGCTGTAACGTACCAACACGTGGAAAAGGTGAATACTTTCCGAACGCGTTGTACCACCATACCCCGTTCAGAGGCACTTAAATCGTATGTCTTGCCCACTCAACCTCTGAGTGGCACACATACACAATCCATATCTGTAGGCTTTAAATATCCTCCTTTAAACTGTCTCCACCTCTCCATCAACACTGAAGTGGATTGAACAAAGTGAACTTAATAAAAAAGCATATGTAGCTGTCACCGGGATTTCTATCCTCAGTGTATATTGCTGATATAAGACAGGATGCAGTTTAAACGACGGTGTCCACGTTCCTGTTCAAGTGGACCTACTGACTGCTCTGAAAGACCTCTACATGGAATACATCTTCCCCAAATCAGAACCTGCAGTAGCCCGTTTGAAGAGTTTTTACCATGCCTCTGCACTTAACCAAAAAAAAGTGAGACGACTGAAACCAGACTCGTTTTATAGCATCTGTGTAAAGATCAAAGTGAACCCACTTCATCGTATGTTTGGCATTTCCTTCCACATATACAAGGTAGCCCGGTCTCATTTCAATGAGTTGCAGGTGTTCCACATTCAGCGCCCCCCACTTTAATCACCTTCTATAATGAGGCAGCTCTCCCGGGGCCCACAGGCAGCCTGTATCTTACAGGACACATAAACTAAATGGAAAACTGACACAATGGGAACGCTCTTTCCATTATCAGTGCCTGTAAAACAAAATGTGTGAGGACTTGGTACAGTAAAGTATCGGCATTTACTTCCCTCTTACGAAACTGAAAACCTTTTGAGAAGAAAAGGTAAACGCGGGACATAATGATGACAGTTATGAGGTGTCAGTGGTGCTTTAAGGAGATAAATATAATTATTAATTATAAATGCTATAAATCATGTGTATGATGATCAGCAATACCTCTGGCTGGTAGTGCTGAGCGATTTTAAATTATTCATTATTTTTCTATTTTACAACTACTAAATTGACCCAATGTAGATTCAATTATTTGAATTCCATTTCATTCAGGTTGTTGTTGTTGTTTTTTAGCTCAATGCACAGTTTCTGTGGAGATAAGTCAGACCAAGCCCACACTGTGCGATGTAGTAGGGAGTTGTAGTTTCCAACAGGCCAATATTCTACATAGTTCAGAAAACGTGGTAATTAACTCCAATGGCGATAATCCATTGTGCATCTACTCGTCTGTCTGTGTTTTCTTTTACACCTGCTACATAAAAGAGACAGAAGAATGACGGTAGAGAGGGATACAGTAAGAGACAGAAGAATGACGGTAGAGAGGGATACAGTAAGAGACAGAAGAATGATGATAGAGAGGGATACAGTAAGAGACAGAAGAATGACGGTAGAGAGGGATACAGTAAGAGACAGAAGAATGATGATAGAGAGGGATACAGTAAGAGACAGAAGAATGATGATAGAGAGGGATACAGTAAGAGACAGAAGAATGACGATAGAGAGGGATACAGTAAGAGACAGAAGAATGACGATAGAGAGGGATACAGTAAGAGACAGAAGAATGATGGTAGAGAGGGATACAGTAAGAGACAGAAGAATGACGGTAGAGAGGGATACAGTAAGAGACAGAAGAATGATGATAGAGAGGGATACAGTAAGAGACAGAAGAATGACGGTAGAGAGGGATACAGTAAGAGACAGAAGAATGATGATAGAGAGGGATACAGTAAGAGACAGAAGAATGACGATAGAGAGGGATACAGTAAGAGACAGAAGAATGACGGTAGAGAGGGATACAGTAAGAGACAGAAGAATGACGGCAGAGAGGGATACAGTAAGAGACAGAAGAATGACGCTAGGGAGAGATACAGTAAGAGACAGAAGAATGGCGATAGGGGGAAAGACAGAAGTTGCTTCTCAGCGTATCTCTACCTGAAAATACATGATCTAAGTGATTGATAGTTGGTATTCAGCAGCCACAAAGGTATACCTTATTTATTTTGAAGAACTCCTGAAAGTGTGATTTGGTCAGACAGCAGCTCTAGAGATGAGATGATGACTTGGAATTAAATAATGTCCTCAAATAAAACTTATGTAATAATAACTAATATTTCATTAAAATAATGTGAATTAATGATGGTTAATAGGTGATAAGCAGTGATGGACAGTTACTAGCATCATGTGAATTGTATTCATTGTTTTATTCTGTGTTGTTACAGCATTCAACCCACGTAATGCATAGTGCATTTCATCTTTTTTTTTTTTATGATCGAAAACTGATATTTAAAAAAATAATCAAACCCCTGGTGGAAACAACATTGATTCAACCAGTGTGTGCCCAGTGGGAGGTATGTCCAGGCTAACCCAGTGAAACCCCATCCACTTCGGTACCTTATGGTTGTAGACGTTGAGAAACAGAACCCACCAGCGTCCTTAATGTAGATCAAACACGCGTTTTAAGGTAAGAGGTGTACTGTGGACATACTGCGGTATCAGAATATACTTAACTATTCCCTGGTCATGGACTCCCTTGGCTTTCTTGCCCTAAGTCTTTTTGTAAAAAATAAATAAATAAAGAGAAGAACGGGGGAACTAAGGACAAAGAAAATATCCAAGATGAGAAACACAACAGAACACAAACACAACAGAACACAACAGAACACAAACACAACAGAACACAAACACAACAGAACACAAACACAACAGAAACACAACAGAACACAAACACCAGAACACAAACACAACAGAACACAAACACAAACACAACAGAACACAAACACAACAGAACACAAACCAGAACACAAACCAGAACACAAACCAGAATACAAACCAGAACACAAACACAACAGAACACAAACCAGAACACAAACCAGAACACAAACCAGAACACAAACCAGAACACAAACCAGAATACAAACCAGAGCACAAACACAACAGAACACAAACCAGAACACAAACCAGAACACAACAGAACACAAACCAGAACACAACAGAACACAAACCAGAACACAAACCAGAACACAAACCAGAACACAAACCAGAATACAAACCAGAACACAAACCAGAATACAAACCAGAGCACAAACACAACAGAACACAAACCAGAACACAAACCAGAATACAAACCAGAACACAAACAGAACACAAACCAGAACACAACAGAACACAAACCAGAACACAAACCAGAACACAAACCAGAACACAAACCAGAACACAAACCAGAACACAAACCAGAACACAAACCAGAACACAAACCAGAACACAAACCAGAACACAACAGAACACAAACCAGAACACAAACCAGAATACAAACCAGAACACAAACCAGAACACAAACAGAACACAAACACAACAGAACACAAACCAGAACACAAACCAGAACACAAACACAACAGAACACAAACCAGAATACAAACCAGAACACAAACACAACAGAACACAAACCAGAACACAAACCAGAATACAAAACAGAGCACAAACACAACAGAACACAAACCATACAATGACAACCAAGAGAACATTCTGGTCTTTCATTGCGCTGTGCTGGTTCAGAGTCAGACCAATTCTCTTTAACATGTGGAGCCATACAGTTTAGATGAATATATCAGATTGGGATATAGGTATTGAGGTGAAACCCAGATCCAATAAGTGTGTATTTCATAATGGCTACCATATTCATTACCTCTTGCTCCAGAGGAACACACGACTACCCTATTCATTATCTCTTGCTCTATCGGAACACATGACTACCCTATACATTGAGTCATTACCTCTAGCTCCAGAAGCACAAAACTGCTTGTTTGTAGCTTACGTGGCTCCCACCACGTGCAGGCTTCTGGCCAATGGACCATCAAAAGGGCATTATTGTCCGATAAAAGAGCAGGAGAAGTTTCCTAGTCCTGTGGAGCAAAACAAACAGCCCCCTGATGTTTTGTAGGCTACTGTACGTAATGCCAATGGTGCATTTGGTACAGTGGCCTACATAACATCATTTAACTCTCTACTATTACTAAATGGGAGAAGAAGAAGAAAATAACTCATAGGGTTGTTTCATTTGGGATTTTGACGATGTATGAATACATTTATATTTCAAAAACATAATAATAAGTTCACCTTTATTTAACCAGGCAAGTCAGTTAAGAACTAATTCTTATTTTCAATGGCAGCCTAGCAACAGTGGGTTAACTGCCTGTTCAGGGGCAGAACGACAGATTTCGTTCCTTGTCAGCTCGGGGGTTTGAACTTGCAACCTTCCGGTTATTAGTCCAACGCTCTAACCACTAGGCTACCCCGCCGCCTCTACACTCTAACCACTAGGCTACCCTGCCGCCTCTACACTCTAACCACTAGGCTACCCTGCCGCCTCTACACTCTAGCCACTAAGCTACCCTGCCGCCTCTACACTCTAACCACTAATCTACCCTACCACCTCTACACTCTAACCACTCTAACCAAGCTACCCTGCCGCCTCTACACTCTAACCACTAGGCTACCTGCCGCCTCTAGGCTACCCACTCTAACCACTAGGCTACCCTGCCGCCTCTACACTCTAACCACTAGGCTACCCTGCCGCCTCTACACTCTAACCACTAGGCTACCCTGCCGCCTCTACACTCTAACCACTAGGCTACCCTGCCGCCTCTACACTCTAACCACTAGGCTACCCTGCCGCCTCTACACTCTAACCACTAAGCTACCCTGCCGCCTCTACACTCTAACCACTAGGCTACCCTGCCGCCTCTACACTCTAACCACTAAGCTACCCTGCCGCCTCTACACTCTAACCACTAGGCTACCCTGCCGCCTCTACACTCTAACCACTAGGCTACCCTGCCGCCTCTACACTCTAACCACTAGGCTACCCTGCCGCCTCTACACTCTAACCACTAGGCTACCCTGCCGCCTCTACACTCTAACCACTAAGCTACCCTGCCGCCTCTACACTCTAACCACTAAGCTACCCTGCCGCCTCTACACTCTAACCACTAAGCTACCCTGCCGCCTCTACACTCTAACCACTAAGCTACCCTCCCTCCTCTACACTCTAACCACTAAGCTACCCTGCCGCCTCTACACTCTAACCACTAAGCTACCCTGCCGCCTCTACACTCTAACCACTAAGCTACCCTCCCTCCTCTACACTCTAACCACTAAGCTACCCTCCCTCCTCTACACCCTAACCACTAAGCTACCCTCCCGCCTCTACACTCTAACCACTAAGCTACCCTGCCGCCTCTACACTCTAACCACTAAGCTACCCTGCCGCCTCTACACTCTAACCACTAAGCTACCCGTGCTTTGAAATGTACTTTCTGTAAAGAAAAAAGAGTAAAAAAAGGTTGTGAAATGATAAAGTTGCTGGTAGTTACTGTATGAGATACCAGTCCATAGTAACAGAAGTAGAGCTAGTCAGGTCACATAAGGAGGTGCACTGTCTTTACATAAGGCTATTGTCTACTGTTGAACGTGGACATGCAGCAGCCGCAGAGAGGAACCACGTTGTGAGAAAATAACATGTTTTAATGCCAGGCATGGAGAGAGAGAAAGAAAAAAATGACCATGAGAAATAAGAGTAGTGGTTTCAACAGCAATTATAGGTTTGGAAGAGTTAAGAAGAGTGAAGACCTAATTGTTCTGAAATCTACTGGTGGCAGAGAGACACTTATGGAAGCATCTGTTACGCAAACACATTTGTTTTGTACTGTCGTGGATTGCACGGAGAGAATTATACAGGCCGTTGTTTTCTGGCTACGTGAAACAAACAGTGTACAAAACATTAAGAACACCTTCCTAATGTTGAGTTGCACCCTTTTCACGTGCAGAACAGCCTCATTTCGTCGGGGCATGAAACTCTACAAGGTGTCGAAAGCGTTCTACAGGGATGCTGGCCCATGTTGACTGCAATGCTTCACACAGTTGTGTCAAGTTGGCTGGATGTCCTTTGGGTGGTGGACCGTTCTTGATGCACACGAGAAACTGTTGAGCGTGAAAAAACCCAGCAACGTTACAGTTCTTGACTCACTCAAATCGGTGTGGCCTGGTACCTACGACCGTACTCTGTTGAATGAAAGGCACTTAAATATTTTGTCTTGAATTGTCTCAAGACTTAAAAATCCTTCTTTAACCCGTCTCCTCTCCTTCATATACACTGATTGAAGTGGATTTAACAAGTGACATCAATAAGGGATCATAGGTTTCACCTGGATTCACCCAGTCAGTCTGTGACATGGAAAGAGCAGGTGTTCATAATGTTTTGTACACTCAGTGTATTTCCACAACACACCCAGTTGCCACATCAGGCACTCAGGCACTCAGGCAGTCAGGCACTCAATCTGACACAATGGTTGTGATATAGTTGATACTTATGTGATGTCTGCACAATTGCTTTTACACAACCATTGTGTAAATACTTATTTTCCACCATAATTTGCAAATAAATTCATTAAAAATCCTACAATGTGATTTTCTGGATTTTTTTTTTTTCATTTTGTATGTCATAGTTGAAGTGTACCTATGAATTACAGGCCTCTCTCATCTTTTTAAGTGGGAGAACTTGCACAATTGGTGGCTGACTAAATACTTTGTTTGCCTCACTGTATACACTGGATTTGCTTACCAAGACAACACTGAATGTTCCAGAGTGGCTGAGTTACAGGTTTAAATGTTTATTTGTATTACAGTTTATTACAGTTTTGACTTAAATCGGCTTGAAAATCTATGGCAAGCCTTGGTGTAGTGCTGTTTTTTTAGGTGAGGGAACGCAAAAAATATAATTGATGTCATAATTTCCTCCACCTATCATTAAAGGGCTCTCCAACCCTGTTCCTGGAGAGATACCCCTTGTAAGGTTTCACTTCAACCCTTGTAACTAACCTGATTTATCTTATAAATCAGCTAATTATTATAGTCAGGTGAGCTAGATTAGGGTTGGAATGAAAACCTACAGGATGGTAACTCTCCAGGAACAGGGTTGGAGAGTCCTGTTATAGAATATGCATAAAATGTATCCTCCAATTGCAACATATGCCTATGCCCACACATATTTTTTATTTTGAATACCCTCAAACACCCAGTTAGGCATACCTAATTTCAAAATAGGCCATCATTACTGTCAATCATGAATGATAATTCTTCATGTTTACCGGTGAAACTGCATCTTCATGCCAATCATTTGATTGATTTCAATCGGTTTAATATAAATAGCCTATGCATTTCGCAGCCTGGTCTCATAGACTAGACGTAACATAGTAAATGTAAATCCGGGACAATCAAATTAGTATGATATGTTACGTATTTGGTATGGTTACAAAAGACAGATGGTTAATTAAAGCAAAAACAAAAGGTTGCGAGTTTGAAGCTTATAAACGGACAACTTTAGCATTTTAGCAACATTTCAAGTACTTACTACTTTTAGCTACTTTGCTACTACTTAGCATGTTAGCTAACCCTGCCCCTAACCTTAACACTTAAACGTAACCCTAACCCCAACACCTATCCTAGCTAATGTTAGCCAGCTAGCTAATGTTAATCACCTAGCTAGAATTCCTAACATGTTACACGTTTCGTAAATGTGTAACATATTAGACGTTTTGTGAATTTGTCACATGTAATACTAATTGTAGTTCTTTACATGTCATACGAAGTGACGGACAACCACAAATGAATGAATACAATACGAAATGCTGTGTCATAAATAAACTTTGATTTGATTAGCTTTCACACATGGTTACAATATAACCTATTACAGAATACAATAAAAAAAGGGAGGTGAACTATCGATTCAGAAAATGTATTTGCAAAGATTATAGCATCAAATCAATTGACCAAGTATTGAACATAAATCATTACTACGTATGAATTGCAGCAAATTTGTTTCAAAACAGCCATAAAAAAAAAATCAATATTTTTTGTTGTGATGTACTCATGCATCTCAATAAACGATCAACAAAATGCATTATTACATCCAACTTGGTACCCAAAGGGGTGCACATTTTGGTTTTTGGCCCTCACACTAGACAGCTGATTCAAATAATGAAAGGTTGATGATTAGTTGATTATTTGAATCAGTTGTGTAGTGCTAGGGCCAAAAAACTAACTGCTCTAGGCTGCTACATATATATTTGTTTTGTCATTCTACCATTTCTTTTCATGGTAATTCAATATAATCTATTTAGAATTGATCAGAATACATTTCCCAGAAATAGTTCTGCTGTGTATTCTCAAACTGCTCCTTCATGCTCCTGCGGCACAACACCCTTGATGGCAAGACTTGAAAACGGCTGTCTAGCAATGATCAACAACCAACTTGACGGAGCTTGAAGAATTGTGTGCAAATGTTATACAATCCAGGTGTGCAAAGCTCATAAAAGATTTACCCAGAAAAACTCACAGCTGTAATCGCTGCCAAAGGTACTTTAATGTAAATGAGCTATTTCTGTATTTCCGTTTCAATAAATGTGCAAAGAAATGTCTAAAAACATTTTTTTTTTACTTTGTCATTATGGTGTATTGTGTAGATGGATGACAAAAACAAATAATCCATTTTGAATTCAGGCTGTAACACAACAATATTTGGAATAAGCAAAGGAGGTATGAATACTTTCTGAAGGCACTGTGTACCTTTATTAGGTGAAGCCACATTGGTTGTATATTTTAGCGCCCTGTGTTTTGCACAATCATGTGACATGCCTGGATTTGAACCTTTATTTAAAGCCTTTTCACCAAACTGTCCCCTCTTTCTTTAATGTCAGATGGTCAGGCACCATCCTCAGACGACTGCACAAAACACAGAGCCTTAGGTGACTGACTGTATGTTTGGTTATACTCTCTGGAAGAAAATATGACAATGCATTGTGCTGTTGTGTCATCCCTCCATCAGTGTGACACAGTATAGGCTACTCTCCATAGCTAAGATAATACTGCCCCCTGTTGTTAGTCCTCTCCTTAACATCAACGTTTACTAATGGGTGGATAATGATGTCTATGTGAAAGGAATACAAAAATAATACAAGTTAAGCATTATATATATCTTATGAATTATAGTTGCGCTGTATAGTAGTCTCGGGTTGAAGCTCAATGTTACATTTAAATCTTCCTACCGTCACATCTAATCCAATTCGTATATAGGACGCCGTCCAATTCGTATATAGGACGCCGTCCAATTCGTATATAGGACGCCGTCCAATTCGTATATAGGACGCCGTCCAATTCGTATATAGGACGCCGTTTGGGTCTTTAAAAAAATACACATCTAATAACACTTATTTGACGTGTCAAATAAGCTTGTTAACCAATCAGGACCTGAATAGGACTGCAGGTCACATAATAATTTTACGAGTTCATACAATCTTTTTT
Organism: Oncorhynchus keta; assembly: GCF_023373465.1. Classification (NCBI taxonomy): domain Eukaryota; kingdom Metazoa; phylum Chordata; class Actinopteri; order Salmoniformes; family Salmonidae; genus Oncorhynchus; species Oncorhynchus keta. Next base: position 9,240,763 of record NC_068434.1, read on the forward strand.
AACGAAGTCATAACATATTGCTTACACTATCACTCCTGTTTCACATGTCACAGCTCTTCACCAATACGTGTACTATGATGCTGGTAAAAGTTACTGTGTTGTCATGTGTTGCTACCATGTTGTTGTCATGTTGTGTTGCTACCATGTTGTGTTGTCATGTGTTGCTGCCTTGCTATGTTGTTGTCTTTATAGGTCTCTCGTTATGTAGTGGTGTGTTGTCTCTCTTCTCTTGATGAGTGTTCTGTCCTATATTTTGGTTGGCTGTCATTGTAAATAAGAATGTGTTCTTAACTGACTTGTCTAGTTACATAAAGGTTCAATAAAAATACATAAATTAACACCTGCCGCATGAGCACAGACACACTCCCCCCCAACCTCTGGGACGGTGCTGGTCATCAGACACACTCCCCCCCAACCTCTGGGACGGTGCTGGTCATCAGACACACTCCCCCCCAACCTCTGGGACGGTGCTGGTCATCAGACACACTCCCCCCCAACCTCTGGGACGGTGCTGGTCATCAGACACACTCCCCCCCAACCTCTGGGACGGTGCTGGTCATCAGACACACTCCCCCCCAACCTCTGGGACGGTGCTGGTCATCAGACACACTCCCCCCCAACCTCTGGGACGGTGCTGGTCATCAGACACACTCCCCCCCAACCTCTGGGACAGTGCTGGTCATCAGACACACTCCCCCAACCTCTGGGACGGTGCTGGTCATCAGACACACTCCCCCAACCTCTGGGACGGTGCTGGTCATCAGACACACTCCCCCAACCTCTGGGACGGTGCTGGTCATCAGACACACTCCCCCAACCTCTGGGACGGTGCTGGTCATCAGACACACTCCCCCCCAACCTCTGGGACGGTGCTGGTCATCAGACACACTCCCCCAACCTCTGGGACGGTGCTGGTCATCAGACACACTCCCCCAACCTCTGGGACAGTGCTGGTCATCAGACACACTCCCCCAACCTCTGGGACGGTGCTGGTCATCAGACACACTCCCCCAACCTCTGGGACGGTGCTGGTCATCAGACACACTCCCCCAACCTCTGGGACGGTGCTGGTCATCAGACACACTCCCCCCCAACCTCTGGGACGGTGCTGGTCATCAGACACACTCCCCCCCAACCTCTGGGACGGTGCTGGTCATCAGACACACTCCCCCACCTCTGGGACGGTGCTGGTCTGGGACCTCTGGGACGGTGCTGGTCATCAGACACACTCCCCCAACCTCTGGGACGGTGCTGGTCATCAGACACACTCCCCCAACCTCTGGGACGGTGCTGGGACGGTGGTCATCAGACACACTCCCCCAACCTCTGGGACGGTGCTGGTCATCAGACACACTCCCCCAACCTCTGGGACAACCTCTGGGACGGTGCTGGTCATCAGACACACTCCCCCAACCTCTGGGACGGTGCTGGTCATCAGACACACTCCCCCAACCTCTGGGACGGTGCTGGTCATCAGACACACTCCCCCAACCTCTGGGACGGCGCTGGTCATCAGACACACTCCCCCAACCTCTGGGACGGTGCTGGTCATCAGACACACTCCCCCAACCTCTGGGACGGTGCTGGTCATCAGACACACTCCCCCAACCTCTGGGACGGTGCTGGTCATCAGACACACTCCCCCCAACCTCTGGGACGGTGCTGGTCATCAGACACACTCCCCCAACCTCTGGGACGGTGCTGGTCATCAGACACACTCCCCCAACCTCTGGGACGGTGCTGGTCATCAGACACACTCCCCCAACCTCTGGGACGGTGCTGGTCATCAGACACACTCCCCCAACCTCTGGGACGGTGCTGGTCATCAGACACACTCCCCCAACCTCTGGGACGGTGCTGGTCATCAGACACACTCCCCCCCAACCTCTGGGACAGTGCTGGTCATCAGACACACTCCCCCAACCTCTGGGACGGTGCTGGTCATCAGACACACTCCCCCAACCTCTGGGACGGTGCTGGTCATCAGACACACTCCCCCAACCTCTGGGACGGTGCTGGTCATCAGACACACTCCCCCCAACCTCTGGGACGGTGCTGGTCATCAGACACACTCCCCCAACCTCTGGGACGGTGCTGGTCATCAGACACACTCCCCCAACCTCTGGGACGGTGCTGGTCATCAGACACACTCCCCCCCAACCTCTGGGACAGTGCTGGTCATCAGACACACTCCCCCAACCTCTGGGACGGTGCTGGTCATCAGACACACTCCCCCAACCTCTGGGACGGTGCTGGTCATCAGACACACTCCCCCAACCTCTGGGACGGCGCTGGTCATCAGACACACTCCCCCAACCTCTGGGACGGTGCTGGTCATCAGACACACTCCCCCAACCTCTGGGACGGTGCTGGTCATCAGACACACTCCCCCAACCTCTGGGACGGTGCTGGTCATCAGACACACTCCCCCAACCTCTGGGACCTCTGGGACGGTGCTGGTCATCAGACACACTCCCCCAACCTCTGGGACGGTGCTGGTCATCAGACACACTCCCCCAACCTCTGGGACGGTGCTGGTCATCAGACACACTCCCCCAACCTCTGGGACGGTGCTGGTCATCAGACACACTCCCCCAACCTCTGGGACAGTGCTGGTCATCAGACACACTCCCCCAACCTCTGGGACGGTGCTGGTCATCAGACACACTCCCCAACCTCTGGGACAGTGCTGGTCATCAGACACACTCCCCCAACCTCTGGGACGGTGCTGGTCATCAGACACACTCCCCCAACCTCTGGGACGGTGCTGGTCATCAGACACACTCCCCCAACCTCTGGGACGGTGCTGGTCATCAGACACACTCCCCCAACCTCTGGGACGGTGCTGGTCATCAGACACACTCCCCCAACCTCTGGGACGGTGCTGGTCATCAGACACACCTCTCGGTGCCCCAACCTCTGGGACGGTGCTGGTCATCAGACACACTCCCCCAACCTCTGGGACAGTGCTGGTCATCAGACACACTCCCCCAACCTCTGGGACGGTGCTGGTCATCAGACACACTCCCCCAACCTCTGGGACGGTGCTGGTCATCAGACACACTCCCCCAACCTCTGGGACGGTGCTGGTCATCAGACACACTCCCCCAACCTCTGGGACGGTGCTGGTCATCAGACTCCCCCAACCTCTGGGACAGTGCTGGTCATCAGACACACTCCCCCAACCTCTGGGACGGTGCTGGTCATCAGACACACTCCCCCAACCTCTGGGACAGTGCTGGTCATCAGACACACTCCCCCCAACCTCTGGGACAGTGCTGGTCATCAGACACACTCCCCCAACCTCTGGGACGGTGCTGGTCATCAGACACACTCCCCCAACCACACTCATCAGACACACCCCCAACCTCTGGGACGGTGCTGGTCATCAGACACACTCCCCCAACCTCTGGGACGGTGCTGGTCATCAGACACACTCCCCCAACCTCTGGGACGGTGCTGGTCATCAGACACACTCCCCCCCAACCTCTGGGACGGTGCTGGTCATCAGACACACTCCCCCCCAACCTCTGGGACGGTGCTGGTCATCAGACACACTCCCCCAACCTCTGGGACGGTGCTGGTCATCAGACACACTCCCCCAACCTCTGGGACGGTGCTGGTCATCAGACACCTCACTCCCCCAACCTCTGGGACAGTGCTGGTCATCAGACACACTCCCCCAACCTCTGGGACGGTGCTGGTCATCAGACACACTCCCCCCCAACCTCTGGGACAGTGCTGGTCATCAGACACACTCCCCCAACCTCTGGGACGGTGCTGGTCATCAGACACACTCCCCCAACCTCTGGGACAGTGCTGGTCATCAGACACACTCAGACCCCAACCTCTGGGACGGTGCTGGTCATCAGACACACTCCCCCCCAACCTCTGGGACGGTGCTGGTCATCAGACACACTCCCCCAACCTCTGGGACGGTGCTGGTCATCAGACACACTCCCCCCCAACCTCTGGGACGGTGCTGGTCATCAGACACACTCCCCCAACCTCTGGGACGGTGCTGGTCATCAGACCTCACAGTGCTGGTCTCCCCCAACCTCTGGGACGGTGCTGGTCATCAGACACACTCCCCCAACCTCTGGGACGGTGCTGGTCATCAGACACACTCCCCCAACCTCTGGGACGGTGCTGGTCATCAGACACACTCCCCCAACCTCTGGGACGGTGCTGGTCATCAGACACACTCCCCCAACCTCTGGGACGGTGCTGGTCATCAGACACACTCCCCCCCAACCTCTGGGACGGTGCTGGTCATCAGACACACTCCCCCAACCTCTGGGACGGTGCTGGTCATCAGACACACGGTGCTGGTCTCAGACCCTCCCCCAACCTCTGGGACAGTGCTGGTCATCAGACACACTCCCCCAACCTCTGGGACGGTGCTGGTCATCAGACACACTCCCCCAACCTCTGGGACGGTGCTGGTCATCAGACACACTCCCCCACCTCTGGGACAGGTGCTGGTCCCAACCTCTGGGACGGTGCTGGTCATCAGACACACTCCCCCCCAACCTCTGGGACAGTGCTGGTCATCAGACACACTCCCCCAACCTCTGGGACGGTGCTGGTCATCAGACACACTCCCCAACCTCTGGGACGGTGCTGGTCATCAGACACACTCCCCCAACCTCTGGGACGGTGCTGGTCATCAGACACACTCCCCCCCAACCTCTGGGACGGTGCTGGTCATCAGACACACTCCCCCAACCTCTGGGACGGTGCTGGTCATCAGACACACTCCCCCAACCTCTGGGACGGTGCTGGTCATCAGACACACTCCCCCCCCCCCAACCTCTGGGACGGTGCTGGTCATCAGACACACTCCCCCAACCTCTGGGACGGTGCTGGTCATCAGACACACTCCCCCAACCTCTGGGACGGTGCTGGTCATCAGACACACTCCCCCAACCTCTGGGACGGTGCTGGTCATCAGACACACTCCCCCAACCTCTGGGACGGTGCTGGTCATCAGACACACTCCCCCAACCTCTGGGACGGTGCTGGTCATTTAAAAAAAACAGCTAGCTGATGCGACACAAACAATGTTTTTCTCCTATTAACATAGCAAAACGAAATAATCTGTTTGGTGTTCACCTTCAAAAGTGCTAAATATTCATACAAATAGTAGAATCATGCCTTAACAATCAAGCATTTCCCCAACATTGATGACAGTTTGGAAACTGGAGGTAAAGCCGTCGCCCTACTACGTTGACTTTGGTTTACAGTAAGACAAAGTCACTTATAAATATCTTTGATACAGATGTTATTAGAAGTTTCTGGGGTAGCTAGCTACCTTTATTTAGGTCCCTAGCTAGCGCTAATGCAACTATCCTGAAAACAATGACCAGCGGAAACTGCAATAATAATAATAATAATATATGCCATTTAGCTGACGCTTTTATCCAAAGCGACTTACAGTCATGTGTGCATACATTCTACGTATGGGTGGTCCCGGGAATCGAACCCACTACCCTGGCGTTACAAGCGCCATGCTCTACCAACTGAGCCACAATCAATTAGGAATCGATGTGAGTAAATATTAGCTAGGCAGCCACCTGTTGTTCTCTTATTGAAATCTAATTTCAGTTTATGAAAAATAACTAGCTAGATAATGAACTAAACAAGCTAGTCAGCCAGTTAGCCCTGTTATGCCAAACTAACGTTTTAACAAAGTTACGGCAATACTGACAAGATTTACTTGTCTCTCCGCCCTAACAAGGGAAGTCGTGCGGTACTGCGGGCTGTCTAGGTCCCGCCTATCCTTTCTTCGGATTGGTGGATACATCTCATTATTGTAATCACCTAATTTGAATATTCGATGAGGGTTGTTGACGTCACCCGCATGCATTCAATGGAGAGAGGTTCGACGCCACAAGCCTCACGTCAATGAATATGCACAGCAGACAACTCCGATATGTTGCTTTTTTCCCCTCAAAGTTGTCAGGTTGTCACGTGTCCCACTTATATCAGTACACTCGTAACAATTTAAGCATTGTGAAAATTCAAATAAACTTCAAGTAGCAAATAAACAATGATTATTTGTTGACCAAATTTAACACTCTCATTGACCTCCATAGAAAAACTCGGTGCGTGAAACAACAACGAGAACAAAAACGCCACCTGCTGAAGGGACAGATTTTCTGCCAAATTGGGCCTCTCTCTCGTTCTTCCTCTCTGATTATAAACTGCTAGCTAGCTTAATCTGCATCTGGCTAGTGTGTATTGACTAGACCGGGTCCGCCTTTACAAAACAAATATTGTAGTCAGATAGCATTATAACTGCAGTATGCACTAATTTTCAAAACGGCAAACTGTTTTTGTAACGGCGACATCTAATTAAAGCTAGCCACAATAAGGTTTGGAATTTGCGTTTTACCATCAAAATAAAAGTCTCTAATTGAAAGTGATGCTAATGTATAGAAACTAGTTTAATAATGCCATATAAACAGACATGGAATGTTGTTATATAAATTCAACCAAAGACTATACATCCTTATTGAGGCTAGCTTCACATAGGTGGGTCCGACAGTCATTATCCAAATATGAAAACGAAATCCAAATCAAATCTAATTGTATTGGTCACACACATACTGTATTAGGCAGAAGTTATTGCAGGTGTAGCGAAATGCTTGTGTTCCTAGCTCCAACAGTGCAGTAGTATCTAACAATTCACAACAATGCACACAAATCTAAAAGTAAAAGAATGGAATTAAGAAATATATAAATTAAGAAATATATAAATATTTCTTACCTAGGTGATAGGCTATGTGGCCACTGCATTTAAAAAAAAACAGCTTTTCATCTCTAATCCATTGATGATCAGATGCTTTAATTATAACTGTGGCCCTGTTGCTCTCACATCTTAACAGTTCATTGACAAATTTCGCACTCCTCTTTTTTTAAACAACAGCCGATATAGAATCCCAAACGTCTCTGATGCTGCTGCGTGGGCTCATTGGTTGTCTTGTCATCAATTAACACACGTGGTGACCTATTTCTTGTTTGACTCATATTCAACACCTCTGCACATTAGTGGTGGGGTGGTGGGATAGTGGGGTGGTGGGGTAGTGGGGTGGTGGGGTGGTGGTAGGCTGAATAAATACAACAATAATTAAAAGAACAGTGATGAAGGAAGTGAAAAATGCTGGGCAGAGCATGGCCAGAGCATGACCAGAGCTCGTGGCTAGGTGGTATTGGAGCTAAATTTGAGCGGGAGAGAAAGACACTAACAAATAAGTTCAATCTGCTCAGATTTCCGCACGCTGCGCTCCTCGCTCCACCCCAGCTCCGCTCGCATCCTCTGGTCAAAGCCGTGTGCTGGAAACCCTTGGTAGAGCATGGGTGGAGTACGCGTTGCAGTACTCATGTGAATGTATTTCCTTTGTTTCTCTCACTTTGAAAACATATATATATATTTTTTTTATGATAAAAAAAAAAAGACACGATACCGTTTGTCAAGTTTGATTTTAATATAAGAAACAAAGAGAAAGAAAAGATCAGAGGAAAACTGTCATGGGGCTGGAATCTTCTCCTCAGCACCCAATATATTACTATACAAATCTACTCTGACTACACTATGTACAAGTCAGCCACGTATGTATGAGAAGAGTTTCTAAACTGAAGCGATGAATAGAAAAGTGAAAAATCAGAGTGTCCTCTATCACCTGGCACCAAACCAACCAGTCATTACCACCCGTTATGCATTCAAACACCAAACCAACCAGTCATTACCACCCGTTATGCATTCAAACACCAAACCAACCAGTCATTACCACCCGTTATGCATTCAAACACCAAACCAACCAGTCATTACCACCCGTTATGCATTCAAACACCAAACCAACCAGTCATTACCACCCGTTATGCATTCAAACACTAAACCAACCAGTCATTACCACCCGTTATGCATTCAAACACTAAACCAACCAGTCATTACCACCCCTTATGCATTCAAACACCAAACCAACCAGTCATTACCACCCGTTATGCATTCAAACACTAAACCAACCAGTCATTACCACCCGTTATGCATTCAAACACTAAACCAACCAGTCGTTACCACCCGTTATGCATTCAAACACTAAACCAACCAGTCATTACCACCCCTTATGCATTCAAACACTAAACCAACCAGTCATTACCACCCGCAGACTGCCACATGCACACAGGCTCAATCCAACCTTTCCCTCAAAACCTCCTTTACCCCTTTACCACAGTTGTGCTTCCATGGCAACCAAAAAAGTGGAGAAAGCCACTCCAGAGAGGAAGTGTTACAGAGCTCGGTTCAATAACCTGCTTTCTTCTATCCAATCCCAACCAATGGAAAACAAAAAAACACGATTTATTCTGTCTGGACCAGAATTAAGGGATTCATCTTTACCAACGAACATTAGCTAACACAGGCTCACTTCAGCAAAGACCTCTGGGACATTGAGTTTAGTGGTTTCCTTACATCTCTCTCTCCCCCTTCATCCCTCCCTCCCCTCTCCATGCGGTGCAGATTGTACTGCACAACAATGGGGCATGTAAACACACTTCAAGTTGAACCACTTCCCCCAGTGCTCTGTGGAATGTCAAACATACACATAACACATCCAGCAGAGCCCCACCTCTCAGCAGAGCCCCTCCTCCCAGCAGAGCCCCACCTCTCAGCAGAGCCCCTCCTCCCAGCAGAGCCCCTCCTCTCAGCAGAGCCCCTCCTCCCAGCAGAGCCCACCTCTCAGCAGAGCCCCTCCTCCCAGCAGAGCCCCACCTCTCAGCAGAGCCCTCCTCTCAGCAAAGCCTTCTCCCAGCAGAGCCCCTCTCAGCAAAGCCCTCCTCCCAGCAGAGCCCCTCCTCCCAGCAGAGCCCCACCTCTAAGCAGAGCCCCTCCTCTCAGCAAAGCCCTCCTTCCAGCAGAGCCCCTCCTCCCAGCAGAGCCCCTTCTCCCAGCAGAGCCCCACCTCTCAGCAGAGCCCCTCCTCCCAGCAGAGCCCCTCCTCCCAGCAGAGCCCCTCCTCCCAGCAGAGCCCCACCTCTCAGCAGAGCCCCACCTCCCAGCAGAGCCCCTCCTCCCAGCAGAGCCCCTCCTCTCAGCAGAGCCCTCCTCCCAGCAGAGCCCCTCCTCCCAGCAGAGCCCCTCCTCCCAGCAGAGCCCCTCCTCCCAGCAGAGCCCCTCCTCTCAGCAGAGCCCCTCCCCCAGCAGAGCACTACCTCCCAGCAGAGCCCTACCTCCCAGCAGAGCCCTACCTCCCAGCAGAGCCCTACCTCTCAGCAGAGCCCTCCTCCCAGCAGAGCCCCTCCTCCCAGCAGAGCCCCTCCTCCCAGCACAGCCCCTCCTCCCAGCAGAGCCCCTCCTCCCAGCAGAGCCCCTCCTCCCAGCAGAGCCCCTCTTCCCAGCAGAGCCCTACGTCCCAGCAGAGCCCTACCTCTCAGCAGAGACCCTCCTCTCAGCAGAGACCCTCCTCTCAGCAGAGACCCTCCTCTCAGCAGAGCCCCTCCTCCCAGCAGAGCCCCTCCTCCCAGCAGAGCCCTCCTCTCAGCAGAGCCCCTCCTCCCAGCAGAGCCCCTCCTCTCAGCAGAGCCCCTCCTCTCAGCAGAGACCCTCCTCTCAGCAGAGCCCCTCCTCCCAGCAGAGACCCTCCTCTCAGCAGAGACCCTCCTCTCAGCAGAGCCCCTCCTCTCAGCAGAGCCCCTCCTCCCAGCAGAGCCCCTCCTCCCAGCAGAGCCCCTCCTCTCAGCAGAGCCCCACCTCCCAGCAGAGCCCCTCCTCCCAGCAGAGCCCCACCTCTCAGCAGAGCCCTACCTCCCAGCAGAGCCCTACCTCTCAGCAGAGCCCTACGTCCCAGCAGAGCCCTACCTCTCAGCAGAGCCCTCCTCCCAGCAGAGCCCTACGTCCCAGCAGAGCCCCTCCTCTCAGCAGAGCCCCTCCTCCCAGCAGAGCCCCTCCTCCCAGCAGACACAGACACACCGTGAAGCATCAGATACAGTACAGGTGAACAACACAACACATTGACATTAATGTTAATAACCTTAACAATGACAACCAACACAAGAAATGTCAGAAGCTGATTTCAATGTTGAGATCTTTGGTGTCAGCCACTTTTAAACACTTGATGCCTGTTCATTCACTCAGATATTGTGGCAACAGAGGATGCAGCAATACAAATAAATGTACTTAAAATAGGGGGGGGGGGCATAATGTTTTGAAATAACAAAAAAAAGTAAAACTTTGCTTTTTAAAACTTTTACACTAACATGACAATATCGATTGATCTCCCAATGGACAAGTGACATCTACACAGAGATCGCTTTTCAGTTATATTTACAACCACAATTAAGGTTAACCTTCATTTCAATCCCCTGCAACTCAGAATGAATTCTATGCAAGCCAGCTACAATCATAGAAATATGTGTACTAGAACAGGCGAAGGGAAGTACAGCAGTAACTTCCCTGCTCCCTAGAACAGGGATGTACAGCAGTAATTCTATTGCTATGGCTCAATTCATCTGAAGGCGGAGCTGTGAACACAACAGCTGTTTGGTCACAGCAACATGCTAGCTACTGTGTGATCAGAGGCTTGGTCACAGCAACATGCTAGCTACTGTGTGATCAGAGGCTTGGCCACAGCAACATGCTAGCTACTGTGTGATCAGAGGCTTGGTCACAGCAACATGCTAGCTACTGTGTGATCAGAGGCTTGGCCACAGCAACATGCTAGCTACTGTGTGATCAGAGGCTTGGCCACAGCAACATGCTAGCTACTGTGTGATCAGAGGCTTGGTCACAGCAACATGCTAGCTACTGTATGGTCAGAAGCTTGGCCACAGCAACATGCTAGCTACTGTATGGTCAGAGGCTTGGCCACAGCAACATGCTAGCTACTGTGTGATCAGAGGCTGGGTCACAGCAACATGCTAGCTACTGTGTGATCAAAGGCTTGGCAACAGCAACATGCTAGCTACTGTATACTTGTAAAGAGTGTTGTCCAGCTTCTAGCTCTGGTCCACGTCACCGTCAGTGAGTGTTCCTCCACTGGAACGCGCACAAACGCCCCTGGACCAACGCTAACCAGCCTCCAGCTACTCAATCCAGAAGACTGAATCTCTGTAAGGGATAGCTAATGACATCTAATAATGCTAACGAGCTTTAATGCTATCTGATAAGGCTGCACAGTTTGCGGTGGGTATCTCCAAGGGGACAGTGCCTTGCGTTAGACATCTCCAAGGGGACAGTGCCTTGCGTTAGACATCTCCAAGGGGACAGTGCCTTGCGTTAGACATCTCCAAGGGGACAGTGCCTTGCGTTAGACATCTCCAAGGGGACAGTGCCTTGCGTTAGACATCTCCAAGGGGACAGTGCCTTGCGTTAGACATCTCTAAGGGGACAGTGCCTTGCGTTAGACATCTCCAAGGGGACAGTGCCTTGCGTTAGACATCTCCAAGGGGACAGTGCTTTCTATTCCTCATCATCAGTCCATTGTGGCTCCCCAACCCTCTCTAAAGCAGGGTTAGGGTTAGAGTTAGGGTCAGAGGGTTAGAGGTAGGGTCAGGGGGTTAGGATGAGAGGGTTAGGGTTAGCGGGTTAGGGTCAGAGGCTTAGGGTCAGAGGCTTAGGGTCAGAGGGTTAGGGTTAGGGTCAGAGGCTTAGGGTCCTATTCTAGCTATGACAGTAGTTCTGCTTTAGCCAAAGGCCTTATCCAAACTGTCCTATAGAACATTCATATTCAAAAAGATCAATAGAATCTGAGTCAAACAAATCAACATGATCATAGTCCAGTGTGGGGTTAATGAAAGGAACAATGGAAGACGACCAGGCAGCAGTGCTTTACACACCAAAAACACAGAACCTAATAAAAGGAACAATGGATAAATGGAAGACGACCAGGCAGCAGTGCTTTACACACCAAAAACACAGAACCTCAAGACAAAAGCATTTGTCCAGTTGTCGATTTCTTACTAGGCCAGGTATTAGGGACATTATGTTTTCTTTGGTAGGCCTACCATACAAAATCAACATGTGAAAACACAACATACTGTAATAAAGATGGATGAACAGAATTCAATTTACACAAACCATCAACAGACAAAAAAGGGTGAGAGCTTTTTTTCATGGATTTCAAATGATTAAAGTCCATCACTGAAGAATGTGAAATATGAAAGAAGTGGTCCACATTCTGGAAGTGATAACCTCAACCCACTTCCTGCTCTCTTAAAATGACAACATCGCTGCATCCTCTTCCAGTCCTCCCCGCTGTCTGTATGTCTGTCTGTCTGATTCCTGTCTGTCTCCCTGTCTGTCCGTCTGTCCATCTGTCTGTCAGTCAGAGGGGTTAAGAGAAGAGAATTCAGGCTAAATAGACCTCTCACTCAGGACAGCCCGTTGGTTGTGCCAGGGTTCAAAGTTCACTGGACCACGTGTGGTCGTAAGGCCTGGTACAACCCCTCGAAGGTGGGTCGATCGGCGATGTCGCGGTCCCAACAACGCATCATCAGCTCAAATAGAGAGGGAGGACAGAGCAGTGGGGCGTATAGAAAGATCTAGAAGAAAAATGGGGTGGACGGGGGATGGGGTGCCAAAACATTACTGTTATGCCCAGATGTATAATAGTCACAGATATATAATAGTCACAGATATATAAGTCACAGATATATAATAGTCACAGATATATAAAAGCCCCAGATATATAATAGTCACAGATATATAAAAGCCCCAGATATATAATAGTCACAGATATATAATAGTCACAGATATATAAAAGTCACAGATATATAAAAGTCCCAGATATATAATAGTCACAGATATATAATAGTCACAGATATATAATAGTCACAGATATATAATAGTCACAGATATATAATAGTCACAGATATATAATAGTCACAGATATATAATAGTCACAGTTATATATAAGTCACAGATATATAAGTCACAGATATATAATAGTCACAGATATAATAGTCACAGATATAATAGTCACAGATATATAATAGTCACAGATATATAATAGTCACAGATATATAAGTCACAGATATATAATAGTCACAGATATATAAAAGTCACAGATATATAATAGTCACAGATATATAAGTCACAGATATATAAGTCACAGATATATAAGTCACAGATATATAATAGTCACAGATATATAATAGTCACAGATATATAATAGTCACAGATATATAAAAGTCACAGATATATAATAGTCACAGATATATAATAGTCACATATATATAATAGTCACAGATATATAATAGTCACAGATATATAATGGACTTTACATAACATGCAGGATGAGTTTACATTGCATGCAGGATGAGTTTACATTGCATGCAGGATGAGTTTACATTGCATGCAGGATGAGTTTACATTGCATGCAGGATGAGTTTACATTGCATGCAGGATGAGTTTACATTGCATGTAGGATGAGTTTACATTGCATGCAGGATGAGTTTACATTGCATGCAGGATGAGTTTACATTGCATGCAGGATGAGTTTACATTGCATGCAGGATGAGTTTACATTGCATGCAGGATGAGTTTACATTGCATGCAGGATGAGTTTACATTGCATGCAGGATGAGTTTACATTGCATGCAAGGATGAGTTTACGTTGCATGTAGGATGAGTTTACGTTGCATGCAGGATGACAACAATTTGAGCACAAGACTAAATAATATTTTACCCATATGAAAAAGAATGACATGTCGTTGAATGTGAGACAACGCTAAGTTACTCTACCTAATAACATGTTGTTGAATGTGAGACAACGCTAAGTTACTCTACCTAATAACATGTTGTTGAATGTGAGACAACGCTAAGTTACTCTACCTAATAACATGTTGTTGAATGTGAGACAACGCTAAGTTACTCTACCTAATAACATGTCGTTGAATGTGAGACAACGCTAAGTTACTCTACCTAATAACATGTTGTTGAATGTGAGACAACGCTAAGTTACTCTACCTAATAACATGTTGTTGAATGTGAGACAACGCTAAGTTACTCTACCTAATAACATGTTGTTGAATGTGAGACAACGCTAAGTTACTCTACCTAATAACATGTTGTTGAATGTGAGACAACGCTAAGTTACTCTACCTAATAACATGTCGTTGAATGTGAGACAACGCTAAGTTACTCTACCTAATAACATGTTGTTGAATGTGAGACAACGCTAAGTTACTCGACCTAATGACATGTCTAATCCTATGCACTGATGAATCCAGTACCCGGATACCACTCTTCTCTCTTTTAAATGTTTTTGCCACCCGTGTATAAATGAATGAATGAATAAATTAAAATAAATAAAATCACTAACCTGTCTGCCCTGGTTCCGGAAGAACTCGCCAGTGTTTTCGATGACCTGTTCGTCTGACAGTAGGCTGTAAGGCTGCTCTTTACACAGAGTGAAGATCTCCCACAGGGTGACGCCAAAGGCCCACACATCGCTGGCCGTGGTGAACTTACCCTGGAGAGGAACCACACAGACAGTGAAGTTTCCCCTAGGTACAGATCTAGAATCAGATTCCCCTCCCCCAATCCTAACCTTAGTTTTTAGTGCAGAAAATGCTAAACTAACCCAAGATCAGCATCAAGGGCCAACTTCACCCTAAACCTCACACCAACAACCACGGGATCTATCTGGGTCGTATTGATTTGGCAACAAACGGAAGAAACTAGACAAGCGGGGAGGGGTTTCATAAGTGTTTTGCTATGGTGTGCACTAATGCATAGGACGAGTAGTGGGGCTGGAGTGGAGCGAGTAGTGGGGCTGGAGTGGAGCGAGTAGTGGGGCTGGAGTGGAGCGAGTAGTGGGGCTGGAGTGGAGCGAGTAGTGGGGCTGGAGTGGTTGGTTAAATAAAGATGTTCTCAACTAGCCTACCTGGTTAAATAAAGGTGTTCTCAACTAGCCTACCTGGTTAAATAAAGGTGTTCTCAACTAGCCTACCTGGTTAAATAAAGGTGTTCTCAACTAGCCTACCTGGTTAAATAACGGTGTTCTCAAATAGCCTACCTGGTTAAATAAAGGTGTTCTCAACTAGCCTACCTGGTTAAATAAAGATGTTCTCAACTAGCCTACCTGGTTAAATAAAGATGTTCTCAACTAGCCTACCTGGTTAAATAAAGGTGTTCTCAACTAGCCTACCTGGTTAAATAAAGATGTTCTCAACTAGCCTACCTGGTTAAATAAAGGTGTTCTCAACTAGCCTACCTGGTTAAATAAAGGTGTTCTCAACTAGCCTACCTGGTTAAATAAAGGTGTTCTCAACTAGCCTACCTGGTTAAATAAAGGTGTTCTCAACTAGCCTACCTGGTTAAATAAAGGTGTTCTCAACTAGCCTACCTGGTTAAATAAAGGTGTTCTCAACTAGCCTACCTGGTTAAATAAAGGTGTTCTCAACTAGCCTACCTGGTTAAATAAAGGTGTTCTCAACTAGCCTACCTGGTTAAATAAAGGTGAAATCATGTTTTTTTTTAAGAATGTAGCCTATTTGAAATTATGTGCACTTCCCACATTCACCTTTTCATGTTGATTATTCAAATACTTTTCATTCAAATCATATGGTTTTGGTTTCAATACTTCTAAACCAAAATGGTAGATCCAGGTAGTCACAACAATAGATGGATGTTGGTTAAACTGGGATTTTAATGAATGGAGTGAATTTGGAGCAGCAGTTTATTTTAAACTTGTGAGCGTTGAGCGTTTTTTAGACGAGCGGTTGGAAAGGATGTGATGTGCCAGAGCAATGAGCTGGATTTCCAACTGCTCAACTCAGCTCACATGCTCTGGTTCAGAGCAACACCATCATAGTGAAGCCCTGTTATTTTGTTACAATTAATCCTTTCTGAAGATGATTATTTATTTAATGTGATTAGTGATTCATTTCTAAAGATGAGTATTTATTTAATGTGATTAGTGATTCATTTCTAAAGATGATTATTTATTTAATGTGATTAGTGAATCATTTCTAAAGATGAGTATTTATTTAATGTGATTAGTGATTCATTTCTAAAGATGAGTATTTATTTAATGTGATTAGTGATTCATTTCTAAAGATGATTATTTATTTAATGTGATTAGTGATTCATTTCTAAAGATGATTATTTATTTAATGTGATTAGTGATTCATTTCTAAAGATGATTATTTATTTAATGTGATTAGTGATTCATTTTAATGTAAAAAAACAAAAAAAAAAACAACATGCCCCTCATTTTAAAGTCAACCCTGTCACGTGAACTGAACTATCTTTTTAATATGGTGAAACTTATTCCTTAAAAAAAAAATATATATATATATATATATAAAATTATAGTCAAATCATACTATCAAATCAGGTGAGCTGATTCCACTCTTTATGACCCATTTTATTGTTTTTTTTGTGGTGGAAAACTGAGAGGGCTGAGCATAACAGGTCAAGATTGTTGCCCATAGATAGACAGGCTGGAAATGGCTTTTACTGGCAGCCCGCCAGGGTCTTACATTTTTTTGTGAAGCTTGCATTCAATTGCCCCTTCCTGTTGCACACAACACGCTTCCATTCTCACTGTCACAAGGGGATTTATGGCCATGTTACGGTCAACTCTGTGACAGTCAACCCTGTTACTTTATTTGGCACTGAATAAGCCCTTACTATAGTCATTTATTTATTTATTTAACTTCTTGAGAGGTTGAACATTCTCGTCATGACAAAATTGTAACATTTTGTGAAATAAAATGTTACATTTTTTCATCAAGTTAACTACCCAAAAGGGAGTAATTTTGCGGAATGACCCTGAGGTATTGTGCTTTCTCACCAGTAGAATGCTCTCCCAGGCCATCATTTTGTGGAATGACCCTGAGGTATTGTGCTTTCTCACCAGTAGAATGCTCTCCCAGGCCATCATTTTGTGGAATGACCCTGAGGTATTGTGCTTTCTCACCAGTAGAATGCTCTCCCAGGCCATCATTTTGTGGAATGACCCTGAGGTATTGTGCTTTCTCACCAGTAGAATGCTCTCCCAGGCCATCATTTTGTGGAATGACCCTGAGGTATTGTGCTTTCTCACCAGTAGAATGCTCTCCCAGGCCATCCAACGGATGGGCAGCACAGCCCGCCCCTGAATGCGGTAGTAGTCACTGCTGT
This sequence comes from Oncorhynchus keta, assembly GCF_023373465.1. Lineage (NCBI taxonomy): Eukaryota > Metazoa > Chordata > Actinopteri > Salmoniformes > Salmonidae > Oncorhynchus > Oncorhynchus keta. The sequence continues at coordinate 9,257,891 of NC_068434.1, forward strand.
ACAGGTTTCTGCTCATGCCGAAGTCTGCTATCTTGATGGTGAGTCTGCGGTCCAGCAGGCAGTTGCGTGTGGCCAGGTCTCGGTGCACAAAGTTCAGAGAGGCCAGGTAGCGCATGCCGGACGAGATCTGCACTGACATGTGCAGGAGATCTGACAAGCTACAAAAAAAGAGAGAGAGAGATAGCAAAAAAGTGAGAGAGGAGAGAGAGCGAAGAGAGAGAGGAGAGAGTGAAATAAGAGAGAGGAGAGTTAGCGTAGATAGAGAGGGGAGAAATTGCGAAGAGTGAGGAAATATAGCAAATAAATAGATGAGAGAGAGCAAAGAGAGAGAGAAGATAGATAGCGAAGAGAGAGAGAGGAGAGAGCAAAATGAGAGAGGGGAGAGATAGCGAAATGAGAGAGAGGAGAGATAGCGAAGATAGAGAGGAGAGATAGCGAAGAGAGAGAGAAGATGGATAGCGAAGAGAGAGAGAGGTGAGATAGCGAAGAGTGAAGAAATATAGCGAAGAGAAAGAGGAGAGATTGAAGAGAGAGAGAGAGAGACCAATGTGTTAGCTTGAGAAGAAAACAACGTAGAACAATGTTGTTGGAGGAAGTGAGGGAGTAGTAATAGAATATTGAGTCATTGACCTATGGGTGAGAGAATTGTTTTCAAATCTGGACCTCCAAGCCAGTTCCACTGCTGTGCAGATTTGCATTGTTCCCCTCTAATCAGGGACTGATTTAGACCTGGGACACCAGGTGGGTAAAATGAATTATCAGGTAGAACATTCACCGGAAGTAGTACTCTGGACCTCTAGGCTTGGATTTGAATACCCCTGGTATAGTTGGAATGACTGAGAGTGGTGGAGTATGGTGAGAAGGGAGGAGGAGAGAGGAGTGGAGGACCTCTAGGCTTGGATTTGAATACCCCTGGTATAGTTGGAATGACTGAGAGTGGTGGAGTATGGTGAGAAGGGAGGAGGAGAGAGGAGTGGAGGACCTCTAGGCTTGGATTTGAATACCCCTGGTATAGTTGGAATGACTGAGAGTGGTGGAGTATGGTGAGAAGGGAGGAGGAGAGAGGAGTGGAGGACCTCTAGGCTTGGATTTGAATACCCCTGGTATAGTTGGAATGACAGAGTGGTGGAGTATGGTGAGAAGGGAGGAGGAGAGAGGAGTGGAGGACCTCTAGGCTTGGATTTGAATACCCCTGGTATAGTTGGAATGACTGAGAGTGGTGGAGTATGGTGAGAAGGGAGGAGGAGAGAGGAGTGGAGGACCTCTAGGCTTGGATTTGAATACCCCTGGTATAGTTGGAATGACTGAGAGTGGTGGAGTATGGTGAGAAGGGAGGAGGAGAGAGGAGTGGAGGAGCATGGTGAGAGGGGAGGAGAGAGGAGTGGAGAAGTATGGTGAGAGGAGAGGAGAGGAGAGGAGAGAGGAGGAGCATGGAGAGAGGAGTGGAGGAGCATGGTGAGAGGAGAGGAAAGAGGAGGAGCGTTGTGAGAGGAGAGGATAGAGGAGGAGCGCGGTGAGAGAAGAGAGGAGGAGCGTGGTGAGAGGGGAGGAGACCGAGGAGGAGTATGGTGAGAGGAGAGGAGAGAGGAGGAGACCGAGGAGCAGCGTGGTGAGAGGAGGAAGAGACAGAGGAGGAGCATGGTGAGAGGAGGAGACCGAGCAGGAGCATGGTGAGAGGAGTGGAGGAGCATGGTGAGAGGAGGAAGAGACTGAGGAGGAGCGTGGTGAAAGGAGGAGGAGAGAGGAGGAGTATGGTGAAAGGAGGAGGAGACAGAGGAGGAGCATGGTGAGAGGAGGAGGAGACAGCGGAGTATGGTGAGAGGAGGATGAGAGGAGGAGACAGAGGAGGAGCATGCTGAGAGGAGGAGGAGACAGAGGAGGAGCGTGGTGAGAGGAGGAGGGTCTCACCTGACTGCGGGGATGTTGTTGGCGTGGGTCAGGGTGCTCTCCATCTCTCTCTGTGACAGAAACATGTTGAGGTCTCCGTTGTCCATGTACTCAGTCACCATGCACAGTGGGTCTGAGCTCACACACACACACAGCAACTGGATGATGTTGGGGTCGTTGAGCCTCGACATGATCTTGATCTCCTTCAGGAAGTCGTTCCTGTGCGTGTGTGGTGGCATTGGGGGTTAGAATACCATAGGTCAGAATGTAGCTATTCATACACAGAGTACTAAAGGAAATATTCATACACACACACCTGGTGAACACAAATAAACAAACACACACACCTGGCGTTGTTGGTGGCGTCTGCCCTCAGTTGCTTCACCGCCACCAGTACAGGCCGTCCGTCTCGGTCGGGAAGGGGGGCGCCCTCCCCTAGAAACTCAGGCAGACCCTCAGCCTCACACAGGTGGACCTGCACAGAGAACAGGGTCATGTTCATTAGGCCCCAAATAGACTGAAACATTTGTATGTTTTTCATTGTGTGCCCAGTAACACATTATTTTAAGGGTCCATAATAAGCCATTTATAATCATTTGCAAACAGTTTGTTTATAATTTATTAACCATGACTCCCAAATTTGTAAATGTTACTAAGCTAATCATTCACACATGTATATACAGAGTATTTGATACACTGCCAATTTTGCAGGTTTTCCTACTTACAAAGCATGTAGAGGTCTGTAATTTTTATCATAGGTACACTTCAACTGTGAGAGATGGAATCTAAAACTAAAATCCAGAAATTCACATTGTATTATTTTTAAGTAATTAATTAGCATTTTATTCCACTGTATGTAACCAGTGTGAAATGGCTAGCTCGTTAGCGGGGTACACGCTAATAGCGTTTCAATCGGTGACGTCACTCGCTCTGAGACCTTGAAGTAGTAGTTTCCCCTTCTCTACAATTTATAATCATTTGCAAACAGTTTGCTTATCATTTCTTAACCATTACTTCCACATTTGCTAATTATTCACACATGTATATATGTAATCGGTGTGAAATGGCTAGCTAGTTAGTGGTGCGCGCTAATAGCGTTTCAATCGGTGACGTAAATCGGTGACATCACTCACTCACTCGTCTGCCCATCTTTTAGTGACAAATTACCCTGGTCACTCAAAACATTTATAAACTATTGAAAAAGTTTAGGTAGCTCTCACTTTAAATTAGGGACTGAAAAAATACTTGAATCATTAGATTACTAAATTGTTTATAAATGTGGGAGTAATGATAAATACATGGTGAACAACACAGTTATGTGACTGAAATCAGAAAAGTGTGATGAGAAAGAGTTTGGTAATATAACACACAGTACAACCTTTTTCTGTGGTTTCCTCCAGTGGATACATGTTGAAGGGGCAATCTGGGATTGATACATCCTTCATTGATTCTTGAAGAATATAACGTTTAAACGCTCATGAAGAACGAATGAGGGCATCTGCAGTTGTCTGTGTGTACGTCAGTCAACAAGAAGATAAACACTAGGAAGGTCCTCACCTCCCCAAACTGCCCCTCCCCCAACTTCTCCCTGAAGAGCAGCCGGTAACGGGGGAACTCTGCCACGGAGATGTCCTTGCGGGTGAGCGAGTCGACGGTGAGCGCGGGCACGGCGTACATGTTACTGCCTGTCACACCCTGCAGGCTTACGATGTCCGTCTCGGCGTAGTGCGGCACGCTGCTCTGGAAGCACTGGTGAGGCGTGCACTGGGTGACATCGGGCTCCGCATAGCCCCCACCACACGCTGAGGAGGAGCAGGGATATTAGGGAGGAGGAGGAAGAACAGGAAGAGGAGGAAGAATAAGATGAGGAGGAAGAGCAGGATGAATAGGAGGAAGAACAAGATGAGGAGGAGGAAGAACAGGATGAGGAGGAAGAACAGGATGAGGAGGAAGAACAGGATGATGAGGAAGAGCAGGATGAATAGGAGGAAGAGCAGGATGAATAGGAGGAAGAACAAAGATGAGGAGGAAGAACAGGATGAATAGAAGGAAGTACAAGATGAGGAGGAGGAAGAACAAGATGAGGAGGAGGAAGAACAAGATGAGGAGGAGGAAGAACAGGATGAGGAGGAAGAACAGGATGAGGAGGAGGAAGAACAGGATGAGGAGGAGGAAGAACAGGATGAGGAAGAGCAGGATGAGGAGGAGGAAGAGCAGGATGAGGAGGAAGAACAGGATGAGGAGGAGGAAGAGCAGGATGAATAGGAGGAAGAACAAGATGAGGAGGAAGAACAGGATGAGGAGGAAGAACAGGAGGGGGAGGGAAGGGAATGTTAAGAAGGAGGAGGAAGAGCAGGAGGAGGAAAGGGAGGGGGAGGAGGAGAGAGGTGGAGGCGGAGAGACAAAGAGAGAGTGATAGTTTGTGCTAAGCTCCTGACTGTGATGATAACCAGGGCCTGAGAGTAGGAGTTCTGATCTAGGATCAGGTCCCCCTTGTTCAAGTAATCTTGTTCATTATGATCTAAAAGGCTAATATGATCCTAGAGCAGCAGTCCTACTCTATGTTTTGAACACAGTGCCAGACTCATAAAGCTAAGGATGAAATGAAAACAGTCCCAGACAGTAACAAACCCTGGCAGTCCCAGACAGGAAAATACCCAGTCCCAGACAGGCACAGACCCTGGCAGTCTCAGACAGTAACAGACCCTGGCAATCCCAGACAGGAAAATACCCTGGCAGTCCCAGACAGGAAAAGACCCTGGCAATCCCAGACAGTAACAGACCCTGGCAGTCCCAGACAGGAAAAGACCCTGGCAGTCCCAAACAGTAACAGACCCTGGCAGTACCAGACAGTAACAGACCCTGGCAGTCCCAGACAGTAACAGACCCTGGCAGTCCCAGACAGTAACAGACCCTGGCAGTCCCAGACAGGAAAAGACCCTGGCAGTCCCAGACAGGAACAGACCCTGGCAGTCCCAGACAGGAACAGACCCTGGCAGTCCCAGACAGGCACAGACCCTGGCAGTCCCAGACAGGCACAGACCCTGGCAGTCCCAGACAGGAAAATACCCTGGCAGTCCCAGACAGGAACAGACCCTGGCAGTCCCAGACAGTAACAGACCCTGGCAGTCCCAGACAGTAACAGACCCTGCCAGTCCCAGACAGTAACAGACCCTGGCAGTCCCAGACAGTAACAGACCCTGGCAGTCCCAGACAGTAACAGACCCTGCCAGTCCCAGACAGTAACAGACCCTGGCAGTTCCAGACAGTAACAGACCCTGCCAGTCCCAGACAGTAACAGACCCTGCCAGTCCCAGACAGTAACAGACCCTGACAGTAACACAGAAGGGGAAGGAACTATAGCCTCAAATCAGACAAGGAGGACATTCCCTATCCCAACCACTATAGTCTTCTATATCATTCTGATATTATAGTCTTCACATTGGCACACCTTTCATCTCTTACCACGAGAGGGGACTTCGGTCATGACGAGAGGTCAGGAAGAGGTCATAAAGGCATAGGGCTAGAGGCTAGAGGGATATGGAGGAGGAGGACTGGAAGGTAAAGAAGAGAGAGAGTCTGAACAACAGATCAGCATGCTTAACATACAACATTCCAGAGAATATTGAGAATCAGAGAAGCATGCCGGCATGATCAACAGGTTGATTTGCAAGAAGCGAGTAACAGTCACAGCAACATGCAAACTATAAGGACTAAGAAGTAACATGATGCCTTTGATTGAAAGAAAGATGAAGGTGGGAGGAGATAGGAGAGGAAGAGAGAAAAGCAAGAGGTATTCATTCACCTGAGGTCTCTGCACTCCGAGACAGTTCAGGCAGCTTGTTCCTGAGGCCGGCTGGGTCTTGGTACTGAGGGTCCAGGAGAAAGACGCGCTCGTATGGGTGGTCCATCTGAGAGACCCGGGGGGGCACGGGAGGGGTCTGCAGAATGATAGTGTCACTACTGGAGGACAGGCGCACGGTGACCTCCTCCTCGAGGATACGCCGTGGAGCCTGGGGCGGGATGCAGGCAGGGATCAGTCTTTAGCGAACGAAATGTTATCGCTACCTCCCTCTCCAAGGCACATAAATTGAGGAGTGAATTGAAGTGAAGAGGAAAGTCAGCATCTCATGGAGGGCAGTTGAAGTTGTTTTATAAAAACACTTATAACACACTAAGGTGTAACGGCCCGGGGTGGGTTTCTACTAAGATAACATATGGACTTGTTTTTAGATGGTCATACCATGGATCATTTAGCCATTTGATTTAGAATGTAATACAACATTGAATTCGGCCTTAGATACGCATAGATACGCATAGATACGTGTAACGGATGTGAAACGGCTAGCTTAGTTAGCGGTGTGCGCTAAATAGCGTTTCAATCGGTTACGTCACTTGCTCTGAGACCTTGAAGTAGTAGTTCCCCTTGCTCTGCATACGCATAGATACGCATCGATACGCATTGAATAACATTCATACATGGTCTGTTCTGAAGTGTCTGTCCTACATCTGAGAGATATAGATACGCATAGATACATGGTCTGTTCTGAAGTGTCTGTCCTACATCTGAGAGATAGAAGAAAGATCAGGAAATTATATACTTTTTCCCCCCATATTTAACCCATTTTTTAAAACACTAAACTACTTCCATGATTGTTTAAAACTGGTTCCGGGGACCTTTCGGTCGAGTCTTGTGAGGCTTGTGGGCGTCCTAGAGCACAACAACCGACATGTACGTGACAGTCTCACCTTTCGACGGTGGTAGCCCAAACTGTTCGTTACAGACAGAAGTTGGCAGATCGTCGGTACCGACTTCAGATGAGTCCCAAGGTCATATTGGTTTTGTAGGCCAAACCGTTCGGACTCTACGGACGTTTTCATGAGAAGAAAGATTTTCGGGATTTCTCCTGGTCTGACAAATACCGCTGTAGCTCTCCCACCTTCCACCGCAGATGCGGAAGGTGAATATCGAAGGATGAGGTAGATTAAGACACAGCTCATGCAAAAAAACAGACAGCTTCATTATGCTATTTAGATTTCCGAGGAGAAATAAAAACAATTTACACTTTCCAGGCCCTTAAGAGTTGCTGAATTTTCCTCTTCACTTCAGAGAACACAATTTTTCACATCCCCTTCTGCCTTCTCAGTTCCAGCTGCTAGTCAATAAGGGTTATGACAGATGTGGGTATCCAGAATATAGTCTGTCCTACCTTCTCCAGCACCTTGCACACATACTGGCACCACAAGATCAGGAAGATGATCACTACGAGCAACAGGATGATCGTCACCAGACAGCCAATCAGAATAGGGGTGTTCCCATCATCCGGTTGGTCCTTGGCTGATGTGTTTGTCACTGAGGGGGAGGAGTTAAGGAGATTACTAATTTAATTTATTTTGAGAGAAAAAAATGACATATAGGTCTATAGCCAGTAGTACATATATTTAAAATATGATCAAGTATATAACATAATCAAGTTATTTCCATAGTGAAAACTATACTGTATACAGTAGAAGCAGGTTACATGGATCCATTCCCTTTCCCTCAGCTTATCTGACACTTTTGCAGCCAGACTTTTTCAGCTACAACTAAACAACTGAAATTAAACAAAGTGTTGAAATATTCAGAGGTGTTGCTTTTAGCAAACACCTAAACTTTCTAGTACCTGAAAGGGTTCTTCGGCTATCCTCATTGTAGAACCCTTTGAAGAACCTGTTTTGGTTTCCGGTAGAACCCTATTGGGTTCCATGTATAAACCCTTTCCCAAGAGGGTTCTACATAAAACCCAAAAGAGTTCTACCTGGAACCAAAAAGTGTTCTACCTGGAACTAAAAATGGTTCTACCTGGAACCAAAAAGTGTTCTACCTGGAACTAAAAATGGTTCTACCTGGAACTAAAAAGCGTTCTACCTGGAACTAAAAAGTGTTCTACCTGGAACTAAAAAGTGTTCTACCTGGAACTAAAAAGTGTTCTACCTGGAACTAAAAAGTGTTCTACCTGGAACCAAAAAGTGTTCTACCTGGAACTAAAAAGTGTTCTACCTGGAACCAAAAAGTGTTCTACCTGGAACTAAAAAGTGTTCTACCTGGAACCAAAAAGTGTTTTACCTGGAACTAAAAAGTGTTCTACCTGGAACTAAAAAGTGTTCTACCTGGAACTAAAAAGTGTTCTCCAATGGAGAAAAACCCCTTTGGAAGCCTTTTTTCGAAGAGACTACCCCCGAAACGCTCAGTTTTGCATTTTCTCCATTAATGGTTATGGTAAGGATTGGAAGAGGGGAAGCAGGAAGTTGAAAGGTCACCGGTCTTGTGGGTGGTGGGCATGGAGCTCTCCTCCTTGGGCCACGGGGATGTCACCGCCAGGGTTATCTGAGTCGGAATCACGGTGTCTGCTGTGGGACAAAAGGAACCAATGAAAACGCTATTTCCACAAATGTTTCAAATTCGTGTTTTTTTAATCAGAAATTATTGCTTATGGATGCCCTCGTGTGTGTGTGTAAAATATCTGTATTCTTAGTAGGTGTATGAAAACAAAAATGTATTTGCAAAACACTATATATCATTTTGTTTGCTAGAATGTTAGTATCCTGTATTTTTGACTGTGATATGTGGTGGACCCACTTAGCTATCTTAAAATGCACTAACTGTAAATCGCTCTGGATTAGAGCATCTACTAAAATGCCAAACAATCCAAATGTAAATGTTTTACATACAGCTCTTATATTACTGTATTGAATTATTTATTTAAAACATTTAAATATTGATGTCACAAATGTATCATTTATACATTTATTTCTAAAAAATGTAGTTATTAGTTACATTTGACTGTGTAAAACCTAGCAGTTTAACTCATTTCTCTGAGAGGGAGGCAGATATATTGCATTTGCAAAAAAAAAAAAAACGATTATTTGTCTCTGAAATGAATCCATCAAGTGATAGATTTTAATCAAATACTGTCCTGTGTGCTCCCTCTCCAGCCTCTAGGTCACCAGGCTGCTCGTTATGGCGCACACCTGTCACCATGGTTACACGCACCTGGACTTCATCACCTCCCTGATTACCTTCCCTATATATGTCAATCCCTTTGGTTCCTTCCCCAGACGTTATTGTTTCTATGTCATATCTATGCGTTGTTTGTGTTTTCTTGTTTTGTATTACGTTTATTTATTAAAACTCTCAACTCCCTGAACTTGCTTCCCAAATCTCAATGCACTTGTACAGTACATGTCTGTCATTGAACAACCTCGTGTCATGATTAGATAGTGAAAAAAATACACCAATCTCTCAAGTACTTTAAACAATAAACGCCTAACTTACCAACATTTCAGAAAATAGATAAATAGCGTTTTGGAACCAAACTCTTCAAATGGTCACCTGTGTTCACATACGACACTGAACATTAGAGTACATATTTTCACAGGGGTTTAGATGGTACGATGATTCTCTGCACATTGCATGTGCTTGTCATGTCACAACCTAAAATCTGGCAAACATTTAAGAATTTTTGAAACCCAGGAAATGGCGTGGCTATTTCTACATACTGCACAGGTCTTTAACTGTTTTCCTGTGAACCGTGCCTGGTGGGGCTCAACGTGTGTCAAAGGACAGATAGCGCCGGAAGTGGATCATTGTAGCCTTACGTCCCATAGGGGATGAAGAGGAGTAAGGAAGGAAGGAAGGAAGGAAGGATGTGAACCATGCCTTAGGGGATGAAGAGGAGTAAGTCAGTAAGGAAGGAAGGAAGGAAGGAAGGATGTGAACCATGCCTTAGGGGATGAAGAGGAGTAAGTCAGTAAGGAAGGAAGGAAGGAAGGAAGGAAGGAAGGAAGGAAGGAAGGAAGGAAGGAAGGAAGTGAACCATGCCTTAGGGGATGAAGAGGAGTAAGTCAGTAAGGAAGGAAGGAAGTGAACCATGCCTTAGGGGATGAAGAGGAGTAAGTCAGTAAGGAAGGAAGGAAGGAAGGAAGTGAACCATGCCTTAGGGGATGAAGAGGAGTAAGTCAGTAAGGAAGGAAGGAAGTGAACCATGCCTTAGGGGATGAAGAGGAGTAAGTCAGTAAGGAAGGAAGGAAGGAAGGAAGTGAACCATGCCTTAGGGGATGAAGAGGAGTAAGTCAGTAAGGAAGGAAGGAAGGAAGGAAGTGAACCATGCCTTAGGGGATGAAGAGGAGTAAGTCAGTAAGGAAGGAAGGAAGGAAGGAAGTGAACCATGCCTTAGGGGATGAAGAGGAGTAAGTCAGTAAGGAAGGAAGGAAGGAAGGAAGTGAACCATGCCTTAGGGGATGAAGAGGAGTAAGTCAGTAAGGAAGGAAGGAAGGAAGGAAGTGAACCATGCCTTAGGGGATGAAGAGGAGTAAGTCAGAAAGGAAGTCAGTAAGGAAGGAAGGAAGGAAGGAAGTGAACCATGCCTTAGGGGATGAAGAGGAGTAAGTCAGTAAGGAAGGAAGGAAGGAAGGAAGTGAACCATGCCTTAGGGGATGAAGAGGAGTAAGTCAGTAAGGAAGGAAGGAAGGAAGGAAGTGAACCATGCCTTAGGGGATGAAGAGGAGTAAGTCAGTAAGGAAGGAAGGAAGGAAGTGAACCGTGCCTTTAGCGGTAGATATTTCTCTGCTTCCCCTCCTACCTGACTGGAAGGAGATTTCGCTGAACATCATCCACACATCAGCGAAGTGGAAGCGGCAGCGCAGGGCCTTGGCATTACGGCGTCCCAGAGGCACGGTCACATAGCGAGCGCTGGGGTTGCGGTCGTCCAGCACCGTACGGAACTCCACCGGCTCGGTCTCCCAGTTAGCGGTGAGACGAGGCTTGAAAGAGCAGGACACGGAGGAGAAGATCTTCACTCCGTGGTGGAACATATTGTTACTGTGCACCTGTCCAGGGAAGACCACAGTTACATACGAACTGGGAAGTCAGTAGGTTTTATTTATTATTATTATTATTTTTTACACAGAGTAACTTTTGACCAACATGAGAAGAACGTGAGCCTCTTCATCCTATTGTTGCAGGGTGTGAGCTGCACGTCAAAATGTTGAAAATGAAACCAGAATATCATTTACACTGAGCAGCTCAAACCTTAAGCTTTCATTGAAATAAATGCAATCGTCACACTTGGCAAAAGCTCTGCATCTAATGAAACAGGCCAGTAGATTACACAGACAGAAACACCACCTCATGTGAACAGGCCAGTAGGTTTGAAAGACAGAAACACCACCTCATATGAACAGGCCAGTAGGTTACACAGACAGAAACACCACCTCATATGAACAGGCCAGTAGGTTTGAAAGATAGAAACACCACCTCATATGAACAGGCCAGTAGGTTTGAAAGATAGAAACACCACCTCATATGAACAGGCCAGTAGGTTACACAGACAGAAACACCACCTCATATGAACAGGCCAGTAGGTTACACAGACAGAAACACCACCTCATATGAACAGGCCAGTAGGTTTGAAAGATAGAAACACCACCTCATATGAACAGGCCAGTAGGTTTGAAAGATAGAAACACCACCTCATATGAACAGGCCAGTAGGTTTGAAAGATAGAAACACCACCTCATATGAACAGGCCAGTAGGTTACACAGACAGAAACACCACCTCATATAAACAGGCCAGTAGGTTACACAGACAGAAACACCACCTCATATGAACAGGCCAGTAGGTTTGAAAGATAGAAACACCACCTCATATGAACAGGCCAGTAGGTTTGAAAGATAGAAACACCACCTCATATGAACAGGCCAGTAGGTTTGAAAGATAGAAACACCACCTCATATGAACAGGCCAGTAGGTTACACAGACAGAAACACCACCTCATATGAACAGGCCAGTAGATTACACAGACAGAAACACCACCTCATATGAACAGGCCAGTAGGTTACACAGACAGAAACACCACCTCATATGAACAGGCCAGTAGGTTACACAGACAGAAACACCACCTCATATGAACAGGCCAGTAGGTTTGAAAGATAGAAACACCACCTCATATAAACAGGCCAGTAGGTTACACAGACAGAAACACCACCTCATATAAACAGGCCAGTAGGTTACACAGACAGAAACACCACCTCATATGAACAGGCCAGTAGATTACACAGACAGAAACACCACCTCATATGAACAGGCCAGTAGGTTACACAGATAGAAACACCACCTCATACAAACAGGCCAGTAGGTTACACAGACAGAAACACCACCTCATATGAACAGGCCAGTAGGTTTGAAAGATAGAAACACCACCTCATATGAACAGGCCAGTAGGTTTGAAAGATAGAAACACCACCTCATATAAACAGGCCAGTAGGTTACACAGACAGAAACACCACCTCATATGAACAGGCCAGTAGATTACACAGACATAAACACCACCTGTCCCATTCCTTCTCTGTCCTTAACCTCGTCTGTCCCATTCCTTCTCTGTCCTTAACCTCGTCTGCCCCATTCCTTCTCTGTCCTTAACCTCGTCTGTCCCATTCCTTCTCTGTCCTTAACCTCTCTGTCTTTTCTTAATCTCTCTGTCCCATTCCTTCTCTTTTCTTATCCTCTTCTGTCCCATTCCTTCTCTGTCCTTAACCTCGTCTGTCCCATTCCTTCTCTGTCCTTAACCTTGTCTGTCGCATTCCTTCTCTGTCCTTAACCTCGTCTGTCCCATTCCTTCTCTGTCCTTAACCTCATCTGTCCCATTCCTTCTCTTTTCTTAATCTCGTCTGTCCCATTCCTTCTCTTTTCTTATCCACTTCTGTCCCATTCCTTCTCTGTCCTTAACCTCGTCTGTCCCATTCCTTCTCTGTCCTTAACCTCGTCTGTCCCATTCCTTCTCTGTCCTTAACCTCGTCTGTCCCATTCCTTCTCTGTCCTTAACCTCGTCTGTCCCATTCCTTCTCTTTTCTTATCCTCGTCTATCCCATTCCTTCTCTGTCCTTAACCTCGTCTGTCCCATTCCTTCTCTGTCCTTAACCTCGTCTATCCCATTCCTTCTCTGTCCTTAACCTCGTCTGTCCCATTCCTTCTCTGTCCTTAACCTCGTCTGTCCCATTCCTTCTCTGTCCTTAACCTCGTCTGTCCCATTCCTTCTCTGTCCTTAACCTCGTCTGTCCCATTCCTTCTCTGTCCTTAACCTCGTCTGTCCCATTCCTTCTCTGTCCTTAACCTCGTCTGTCCCATTCCTTCTCTGTCCTTAACCTCGTCTGTCCCATTCCTTCTCTTTTCTTAATATCGTCTGTCCCATTCCTTCTCTGTCCTTAATCTCGTCTGTCCCATTCCTTCTCTTTTCTTATCCACTTCTGTCCCATTCCTTCTCTGTCCTTAACCTCGTCTGTCCCATTCCTTCTCTGTCCTTAACCTCGTCTGTCCCATTCCTTCTCTGTCCTTAACCTCGTCTGTCCCATTCCTTCTCTGTCCTTAACCTCGTCTGTCCCATTCCTTCTCTGTCCTTAACCTCGTCTGTCCCAATCCTTCTCTGTCCTTAACCTCGTCTGTCCCATTCCTTCTCTGTCCTTAACCTCGTCTGTCCCATCCCTTCTCTGTCCTTAACCTCGTCTGTCCCATTCCTTCTCTGTCCTTAACCTCGTCTGTCCCAATCCTTCTCTGTCCTTAACCTCGTCTGTCCCATTCCTTCTCTGTCCTTAACCTCGTCTGTCCCATCCCTTCTCTGTCCTTAACCTCGTCTGTCCCATTCCTTCTCTGTCCTTATCCTCTTCTGTCCCATTCCTTCTCTTTTCTTATCCTCTTCTGTCCCATTCCTTCTCTTTTCTTAACCTCGTCTGTCCCATTCCTTCTCTTTTCTTATCCTCGTCTGTCCCATTCCTTCTCTGTCCTTAACCTCGTCTGTCCCATTCCTTCTCTTTTCTTAACCTCGTCTGTCCCATTCCATCTCTGTCCTTAATCTCGTCTGTCCCATTCCTTCTCTGTCCTTAATCTCGTCTGTCCCATTCCTTCTCTTTTCTTATCCTCTTCTGTCCCATTCCTTCTCTTTTCTTAACCTCGTCTGTCCCATTCCTTCTCTTTTCTTAACCTCGTCTGTCCCATTCCTTCTCTGTCCTTAACCTCGTCTGTCCCATTCCTTCTCTGTCCTTAACCTCGTCTGTCCCATTCCTTCTCTTTTCTTAACCTCGTCTGTCCCATTCCTTCTCTTTTCTTATCCTCGTCTGTCCCATTCCTTCTCTGTCCTTAACCTCGTCTGTCCCATTCCGTCTCTGTCCTTAACCTTGTCTGTCCCATTCCTTCTCTGTCCTTAACCTTGTCTGTCCCATTCCTTCTCTGTCCTTAACCTCGTCTGTCCCATTCCTTCTCTGTCCTTAACCTCGTCTGTCCCATTCCTTCTCTGTCCTTAAATTCGTCTGTCCCATTCCTTCTCTGTCCTTAACCTCGTCTGTCCCATTCCTTCTCTGTCCTTAACCTCGTCTGTCCCATTCCATCTCTGTCCTTAACCTCGTCTGTCCCATTCCTTCTCTGTCCTTAACCTCGTCTGTCCCATTCCTTCTCTGTCCTTAACCTCGTCTGTCCCATTCCTTCTCTGTAGGATGCACTTTGTTACCTTCATGGAGGTGAAGTTCCTTTGCTTGTCAAAGACAAACTCCATCTCCACATAGTCAGAGCCCAGACTCCCGTTCCTCCAGCCCACATAGTCGTATCCAGGCCATACATGGTACTGCCGCGTCACCAGGAAGTCATCTTGACCAGTCACACCGTCCGTCAGCTGACCCAACCCCCCAGACAGTTTCCTTGGGAGAAGGAAGGCACAATAATTGACTGGATTTATAGTGTTTTTCCAGTGCTCAAAGCGCTTTATATATTAAGGAGGGGAAACTAAATTAAAGCAGGGTAAAATATAGAGTTCTAATGCATTTCAGCTCGAATTCTAGTAGTATTTGTTGGCTTGTTGTTTCACCTGGAGATGTAAGTCTCTGAAATCTGACGTTGTCTGGTTCATTATGTGTGTGTGTGTGTGTGTGTGTGTGTGTGTGTGTGTGTGTGTGTGTGTGTGTGTGTGTGTGTGTGTGTGTGTGTGTGTGTGTGTGTGTGTGTGTGTGTGTGTGTGTGTGTGTGTGTGTGTGTGACGGTGTGTGTGTGACGGTGTGTATGCAGGCACCAGGCCTACCTTCGTTCGTGGGCGCCGTCGTATGTG
Organism: Oncorhynchus keta; assembly: GCF_023373465.1. Classification (NCBI taxonomy): domain Eukaryota; kingdom Metazoa; phylum Chordata; class Actinopteri; order Salmoniformes; family Salmonidae; genus Oncorhynchus; species Oncorhynchus keta. Next base: position 9,272,906 of record NC_068434.1, read on the forward strand.
GAGTCGTTGAGGCTGGCAATGGGATACCCAGGAGGCATCATCAGCTGACCTTCAGGAGAGCTGTATGACGTCAGGCCGTCTACAGTACGGAGGACACGGGAGACAGTGGTTGAGAGGAGGAGGAGGAGACGGGGGACAGTGGTAGAGAGGAGACGGGGGACAGTGGTAGAGAGGAGAAGGAGGAGACAGGGGACAGTGGTAGAGAGGAGACGGGGGACAGTGGTAGAGAGGAGACGGGGGACAGTGGTAGAGAGGAGAAGGAGGAGACGGGGGACAGTGGTAGAGAGGAGACGGGGGACAGTGGTAGAGAGGAGGAGGAGGAGACGGGGGACAGTGGTAGAGAGGAGACGGGGGACAGTGGTAGAGAGGAGAAGGAGGAGACAGGGGACAGTGGTAGAGAGGAGACGGGGGACAGTGGTAGAGAGGAGAAGGAGGAGACAGGGGACAGTGGTAGAGAGGAGACGGGGGACAGTGGTAGAGAGGAGACGGGGGACAGTGGTAGAGAGGAGGAGGAGGAGACGGGGGACAGTGGTAGAGAGGAGACGGGGGACAGTGGTAGAGAGGAGGAGGAGGAGACGGGGGACAGTGGTAGAGAGGAGACGGGGGACAGTGGTAGAGAGGAGAAGGAGGAGACAGGGGACAGTGGTAGAGAGGAGACGGGGGACAGTGGTAGAGAGGAGACGGGGGACAGTGGTAGAGAGGAGAAGGAGGAGACGGGGGACAGTGGTTGAGAGGAGAAGGAGGAGACAGGGGACAGTGGTAGAGAGGAGAAGGAGGAGACAGGGGACAGTGGTAGAGAGGAGACGGGGACAGTGGTAGAGAGGAGAAGGAGGAGACAGGGGACAGTGGTAGAGAGGAGACGGGGGACAGTGGTAGAGAGGAGAAGGAGGAGACAGGGGACAGTGGTAGAGAGGAGACGGGGGACAGTGGTAGAGAGGAGAAGGAGGACACGGGGGACAGTGGTAGAGAGGAGACGGGGGACAGTGGTAGAGAGGAGAAGGAGGACACGGGGGACAGTGGTAGAGAGGAGACGGGGGACAGTGGTAGAGAGGAGAAGGAGGACACGGGGGACAGTGGTAGAGAGGAGACGGGGGACAGTGGTAGAGAGGAGACGGGGGACAGTGGTAGAGAGGAGAAGGAGGAGACGGGGGACAGTGGTAGAGAGGAGACGGGGGACAGTGGTAGAGAGGAGAAGGAGGAGACGGGGGACAGTGGTTGAGAGGAGAAGGAGGAGACGGGGGACAGTGGTTGAGAGGAGAAGGAGGAGACAGGGGACAGTGGTAGAGAGGAGACGGGGGACAGTGGTAGAGAGGAGAAGGAGGAGACAGGGGACAGTGGTAGAGAGGAGACGGGGGACAGTGGTTGAGAGGAGAAGGAGGAGACAGGGGACAGTGGTAGAGAGGAGACGGGGGACAGTGGTTGAGAGGAGAAGGAGGAGACAGGGGACAGTGGTAGAGAGGAGAAGGAGGAGACAGGGGACAGTGGTAGAGAGGAGACGGGGGACAGTGGTAGAGAGGAGAAGGAGGAGACAGGGGACAGTGGTAGAGAGGAGACGGGGGACAGTGGTAGAGAGGAGAAGGAGGACACGGGGGACAGTGGTAGAGAGGAGACGGGGGACAGTGGTAGAGAGGAGAAGGAGGAGACAGGGGACAGTGGTAGAGAGGAGACGGGGGACAGTGGTAGAGAGGAGAAGGAGGAGACAGGGGACAGTGGTAGAGAGGAGAAGGAGGAGACAGGGGACAGTGGTAGAGAGGAGAAGGAGGAGACAGGGGACAGTGGTAGAGAGGAGACGGGGGACAGTGGTAGAGAGGAGACGGGGGACAGTGGTAGAGAGGAGGAGGAGGAGACGGGGGACAGTGGTAGAGAGGAGAAGGAGGAGACAGGGGACAGTGGTAGAGAGGAGACGGGGGACAGTGGTAGAGAGGAGACGGGGGACAGTGGTAGAGAGGAGAAGGAGGAGACGGGGGACAGTGGTTGAGAGGAGAAGGAGGAGACAGGGGACAGTGGTAGAGAGGAGAAGGAGGAGACAGGGGACAGTGGTAGAGAGGAGACGGGGGACAGTGGTAGAGAGGAGAAGGGGGAGACAGGGGACAGTGGTAGAGAGGAGACGGGGGACAGTGGTAGAGAGGAGAAGGAGGAGACAGGGGACAGTGGTAGAGAGGAGACGGGGGACAGTGGTAGAGAGGAGAAGGAGGACACGGGGGACAGTGGTAGAGAGGAGACGGGGGACAGTGGTAGAGAGGAGAAGGAGGACACGGGGGACAGTGGTAGAGAGGAGACGGGGGACAGTGGTAGAGAGGAGAAGGAGGAGACGGGGGACAGTGGTAGAGAGGAGACGGGGGACAGTGGTAGAGAGGAGAAGGAGGAGACGGGGGACAGTGGTTGAGAGGAGAAGGAGGAGACGGGGGACAGTGGTTGAGAGGAGAAGGAGGAGACAGGGGACAGTGGTAGAGAGGAGACGGGGGACAGTGGTAGAGAGGAGAAGGAGGAGACAGGGGACAGTGGTAGAGAGGAGACGGGGGACAGTGGTTGAGAGGAGAAGGAGGAGACAGGGGACAGTGGTAGAGAGGAGACGGGGGACAGTGGTAGAGAGGAGAAGGAGGAGACAGGGGACAGTGGTAGAGAGGAGACGGGGGACAGTGGTAGAGAGGAGAAGGAGGAGACAGGGGACAGTGGTAGAGAGGAGACGGGGGACAGTGGTAGAGAGGAGAAGGAGGAGACAGGGGACAGTGGTAGAGAGGAGACGGGGGACAGTGGTAGAGAGGAGAAGGAGGAGACAGGGGACAGTGGTAGAGAGGAGAAGGAGGAGACAGGGGACAGTGGTAGAGAGGAGAAGGAGGAGACAGGGGACAGTGGTAGAGAGGAGACGGGGGACAGTGGTAGAGAGGAGACGGGGGACAGTGGTTGAGAGGAGAAGGAGGAGACGGGGGACAGTGGTAGAGAGGAGAAGGAGGAGACAGGGGACAGTGGTAGAGAGGAGACGGGGGACAGTGGTAGAGAGGAGAAGGAGGAGACGGGGGACAGTGGTAGAGAGGAGACGGGGGACAGTGGTAGAGAGGAGAAGGAGGAGACAGGGGACAGTGGTAGAGAGGAGACGGGGGACAGTGGTAGAGAGGAGAAGGAGGAGACAGGGGACAGTGGTAGAGAGGAGACGGGGGACAGTGGTAGAGAGGAGAAGGAGGAGACAGGGGACAGTGGTAGAGAGGAGAGGGGGGGGACAGTGGTAGAGAGGAGAAGGAGGAGACAGGGGACAGTGGTAGAGAGGAGACGGGGGACAGTGGTAGAGAGGAGAAGGAGGAGACAGGGGACAGTGGTAGAGAGGAGACGGGGGACAGTGGTAGAGAGGAGAAGGAGGACACGGGGGACAGTGGTAGAGAGGAGACGGGGGACAGTGGTAGAGAGGAGACGGGGGACAGTGGTTGAGAGGAGAAGGAGGAGACGGGGGACAGTGGTAGAGAGGAGACGGGGGACAGTGGTAGAGAGGAGACGGGGGACAGTGGTAGAGAGGAGAAGGAGGAGACAGGGGACAGTGGTAGAGAGGAGACGGGGGACAGTGGTAGAGAGGAGACAGGGGACAGTGGTAGAGAGGAGAAGGAGGAGACAGGGGACAGTGGTAGAGAGGAGAAGGAGGAGACAGGGGACAGTGGTAGAGAGGAGAAGGAGGAGACGGGGGACAGTGGTTGAGAGGAGAAGGAGGAGACAGGGGACAGTGGTAGAGAGGAGACGGGGGACAGTGGTAGAGAGGAGAAGGAGGAGACAGGGGACAGTGGTAGAGAGGAGAAGGAGGAGACAGGGGACAGTGGTAGAGAGGAGAAGGAGGAGACAGGGGACAGTGGTAGAGAGGAGAAGGAGGAGACGGGGGACAGTGGTAGAGAGGAGACGGGGGACAGTGGTAGAGAGGAGAAGGAGGAGACAGGGGACAGTGGTAGAGAGGAGACGGGGGACAGTGGTAGAGAGGAGAAGGAGGAGTGGAGATAGTGGTAGAGAGGAGGAGGAGGAGTGGAGATAGTGGTAGAGAGGAGAAGGAGGAGTGGAGATAGTGGTAGAGAGGAGAAGGAGGAGTGGAGATAGTGGTAGAGAGGAGGAGGAGTGGAGATAGTGGTAGAGAGGAGAAGGAGGAGTGGAGATAGTGGTAGAGAGGAGAAGGAGGAGTGGAGATAGTGGTAGAGAGGAGGAGGAGGAGTGGAGATAGTGGTAGAGAGGAGAAGGAGGAGTGGAGATAGTGGTAGAGAGGAGGAGGAGGAGTGGAGATAGTGGTAGAGAGGAGAAGGAGGAGTGGAGATAGTGGTAGAGAGGAGAAGGAGGAGTGGAGATAGTGGTAGAGAGGAGAAGGAGGAGTGGAGATAGTGGTAGAGAGGAGAAGGAGGAGTGGAGATAGTGGTAGAGAGGAGGAGGAGGAGTGGAGATAGTGGTAGAGAGGAGAAGGAGGAGTGGAGATAGTGGTAGAGAGGAGAAGGAGGAGTGGAGATAGTGGTAGAGAGGAGAAGGAGGAGTGGAGATAGTGGTAGAGAGGAGAAGGAGGGGTGGAGATAGTGGTAGAGAGGAGAAGGAGAAGTGGAGATAGTGGTAGAGAGGAGAAGGAGAAGTGGAGATAGTGGTAGAGAGGAGAAGGAGGAGTGGAGAAGGAGACTCCGAGTCATAATTTTAACTGATCGGAACAGTTTCACAAACACACGCGGACGCGCACGAGCACACACACACACACACACACACACACACACACACAAAAACACAGCAATCCCTAATCCCCCTGTGGTGTGTTTACAGACCCAATACCACCTAGATTAATCGTGTCCCAACAACACAAACAAGCATTTCGCTACACTCACAATAACATCTGCTAACCATGTGTGTGTGACCAATACAATTTGATTTGATTTGATATATCTTCCTGTTACTTGAACAGAGAGACAACCACAGAACGCATTATGCTGTACAACATTATGTGTGTGTGCCAGAGGAGGCTGGTGGGAGGAGCTATAGGAGGACAGTCTCAATCTAATGGCCGGAATGGAATCAATGGAACGTAATCAAACAAATCATACATATGGAAACCACATGTTTGACTCAGTTCCATTTATGACATTCCAGCCATTACAATGAGACTGTCATCCTATAGCTCCTCCCACCAGCCTCCTCTGGCACACACACACACACACACACACACACACACACACACACACACACACACACACACACACACACACACACACACACACACACACACACACACACACACACACACACACACACACACACACACACACAAACACACACACACACACATACACACACACACACACACACACAAAATGTTGTGAAATGCTGTGAGAAATAGTGAGAAATGTTGTGTCGCATAATGCATTCTGTGGTTGTGTGTACGTGTGTGTGTGTGTGTGTGTGTGTGTGCCTGCTCTCACCGTGCCAGGGGCAGCCGTACAGCTCCAGTCTCATACACACAGTGGTGGGCGTCTTGGTGAGTGGGATGAGACGGATGTAGCGGCTGATGATGGGCGGGTGAAGGTCTTTGATCACAGAGACATAGGCGTTGTCATTCGCCTCCATCGTCTGACAAGAGATTAGAACCAGTTCAATTACAGAACGGTCCTATGTGACTCCGTAGGGTAAAGCTTGGTGCTGTCAAGGTTATGGCTTTGATTGCTGGTGGGGTCACCATTATGAAAATATACGCATGTATTGTTGGATGGAAACAGTCTGCTAAATAGGGTACTTTATATAATAAACGACACCCTAAATAATCCCTTCTTACACATAGTCTCGTGGTTCAACACAACAATGTAAAACATACTGGTTTTATAATCATTCCAAAACCTACAGGACATTTCTTTGGCCTAGCCTGGACAAAATACTTTTCTCTGCTCCTCTACAACTGACCACTAAACAAAACATACTCTATATGTTTTTGTCAGTCAAATTCATAATGTTTTGTGCTCTGGTCATTTCAGCATAAAAAGATTTCCTCAAGAATGGCTCATAATAGTTAGAAACCTAAACGCATTTTTCTGCTCCCTTCCCCCCATTCTTCACCTCCCTTCCCCCCATTCTTCACCTCCCTTCCCCCATTCTTCACCTCCCTTCCCCCCATTCTTCACCTCACTCCCCCCATTCTTCACCTCCCTTCCCCCCATTCTTCACCTCCCTTCCCCCATTCTTCACCTCCCTTCCCCCCATTCTTCACCTCACTTCCCCCCATTCTTCACCTCCCTTCCCCCCATTCTTCACCTCCCTTCCCCCATTCTTCACCTCCCTTCCCCCATTCTTCACCTCCCTTCCCCCATTCTTCACCTCCCTTCCCCCATTCTTCACCTCAGTTCCCCCATTCTTCACCTCCCTTCCCCCATTCTTCACCTCCCTTCCCCCATTCTTCACCTCACTTCCCCCATTCTTCACCTCCCTTCCCCATTCTTCACCTCCCTTCCCCCATTCTTCACCTCCCTTCCCCCATTCTTCACCTCACCCCCCCCCCATTCTTCACCTCCCTTCCCCCATTCTTCACCTCCCTTCCCCCCATTCTTCACCTCCCTTCCCCCATTCTTCACCTCACTCCCCCATTCTTCACCTCACTCCCCCCCCATTCTTCACCTCCCTTCCCCCATTCTTCACCTCACTCCCCCATTCTTCACCTCCCTTCCCCCATTCTTCACCTCACTCCCCCCATTCTTCACCTCCCTTCCCCCATTCTTCACCTCCCTTCCCCCATTCTTCACCTCCCTTCCCCCCATTCTTCACCTCCATTCCCCCATTCTTCACCTCCCTTCCCCCCCATTCTTCACCTCCCTTCCCCCATTCTTCAACTCCCTTCCCCCATTCTTCAACTCCCTTCCCCCATTCTTCACCTCCCTTCCCCCATTCTTCACCTCCCTTCCCCCATTCTTCAACTCCCTTCCCCCATTCTTCACCTCCCCCCTTCACCCCCATTCTTCACCTCCCTTCCCCCATTCTTCAACTCCCTTCCCCCCATTCTTCACCTCCCTTCCCCATTCTTCACCTCACTCCCCCATTCTTCACCTCTCTTCCCCCATTCTTCACCTCCCTCCCCCCATTCTTCACCTCCCTTCCCCCCATTCTTCACCTCACTCCCCCCATTCTTCACCTCCCTTCCCCCCATTCTTCACCTCCCTTCCCCCCATTCTTCACCTCCCTTCCCCCCATTCTTCACCTCCCTTCCCCCCATTCTTCACCTCCCTTCCCCCCATTCTTCACCTCCCTTCCCCCCATTCTTCACCTCCCTTCCCCCCATTATTCACCTCCCTTCCCCCCATTCTTCACCTCCCTTCCCCCCATTCTTCACCTCCCTTCCCCCATTCTTCAACTCCCTTCCCCCATTCTTCAACTCCCTTCCCCCATTCTTCACCTCCCTTCCCCCCATTCTTCACCTCCCTTCCCCCCATTCTTCACCTCCCTTCCCCCCATTCTTCAACTCCCTTCCCCCCATTCTTCACCTCCCTTCCCCCCATTCTTCAACTCCCTTCCCCCCATTCTTCACCTCCCTTCCCCCCATTCTTCACCTCCCTTCCCCCCATTCTTCAACTCCCTTCCCCCCATTCTTCACCTCCCTTCCCCCATTCTTCCCCTCCCTTCCCCCCATTCTTCAACTCCCTCCCCCCATTCTTCACCTCCCTTCCCCCATTCTTCACCTCCCTTCCCCCCATTCTTCACCTCCCTTCCCCCATTCTTCACCTCCCTTCCCCCCATTCTTCACCTCCCTTCCCCCCATTCTTCACCTCCCTTCCCCCATTCTTCACCTCCCTTCCCCCCATTCTTCACCTCCCTTCCCCCCATTCTTCACCTCACTCCCCCATTCTTCACCTCCCTTCCCCCCATTCTTCACCTCCCTTCCCCCATTCTTCACCTCCCTCCCCCCATTCTTCACCTCACTCCCCCCATTCTTCACCTCCCTTCCCCCCATTCTTCACCTCCCTTCCCCCATTCTTCACCTCCCTTCCCCCATTCTTCACCTCCCTTCCCCCCATTCTTCACCTCCCTTCCCCCCATTCTTCACCTCCCTTCCCCCCATTCTTCACCTCCCTTCCCCCCATTCTTCACCTCCCTTCCCCCCATTCTTCACCTCCCTTCCCCCCATTCTTCAACTCCCTTCCCCCATTCTTCAACTCCCTTCCCCCCATTCTTCACCTCCCTTCCCCCATTCTTCACCTCCCTTCCCCCATTCTTCACCTCCCTTCCCCCATTCTTCACCTCCCTTCCCCCATTCTTCACCTCCCTTCCCCCATTCTTCACCTCCCTTCCCCCATTCTTCAACTCCCTTCCCCCATTCTTCAACTCCCTTCCCCCATTCTTCACCTCCCTTCCCCCCATTCTTCACCTCCCTTCCCCCCATTCTTCACACCACTTCCCTTTTCCTGCACTCCTCACTTCCTCACCTTATTGCCAAGGCGATTCTTCCAGGATCTCCAGAGCTGGCCGTCGTGGCTGTAGTTCAGGCGGTACATGCGGGCGAATTCTTTACCCGAGTTCCGGGCATAGCGGCCCTGTGTTCCCACCACTGTCAGGAAGGTGAGCTGGCCCAGGTCGACCTGCAGATACTGGGTGTCAGAGGGCTGTAGGAGCCCCGCTGGGCACCACGCCCCGTCACCCTCCTCCCGGTTCAACCTGATAGGTTTAGGTTTATTTGAACATCTCGGTACATATGCATAAACATACATAAAATATGATATCATACAATTTTTGATGTTTTTACACACTATATAGGTGACTAAATGATGACTAAGAGATGAATAAATTATGACTAAATTATGAATAAATGTATGGAAAGACAGATTGGCATACCACTAAACCGATGAATAGAAGAGAGTGGGGAACGGAGAGGAAGAAAAAGAGAGATAATTCATGGAACGAAGAGAGAACATTTTGACCATATATCAAGAATACACTTCTTACACGGGCATTGTGATGTAATCAATTAACACTCACCTGGCATATTGTGGCCCAGTGGTCTCGTACCATTGGCTGGAGGCGGTGATGTCATGGTCTTTGATCCTGCCATCCTCCATGCCAAGAGGGTAGCGGCAGTGTGCTGCCGTAGAGGAGTCAGAGCCGGCAGAAAGTGAACTGGAGGTCATTACTAGTCATACCGTCTCCGGCATTGAGGACAAACGGACTTACACCGGCTGATATGTGGTGGTCTCACCTAGCTATCTTAAGATGAATGCACTAACTGCAAGTTGCTCTGGAGAAGAGTGTCTGCTATATGACCAAAAATGTACAAAAATGTACAATCATAACCTCAACCATTAGTGAGGAAAACGCTGCTGAACCAAGATCAACGTCAAGAGGCAACTTCAGCCTCCACTGCCTTACTTAGTTAGTACTTTTTAAAATGGGCCTGTGAAATGTAGCATCTATATGCAGTCTGCAGGGACTGAATGGTCAGTGTGTGTGTACACGTGTGTGTACGTGGAGGGAGACGTGCCAGACAGTTTGACGGTATTGACGTCGGTAGAGTTAGTTAGGTTAACAAAAATAAGCCCTCTGAAATCCCATGGAAGGAAATTACAGTTGGGTTTTAAAAGAGGGGAGACTTAAATATGGGGGTGCGTCCCAATTAATATCTCCTTTTCCTGAAGTGTCCACTTGTTCAATACTGCCCCCAAATGAAAAAGCATTTGATAATTGGTGGCATGTGCTCGTGGGAATTTACAACATCTATTTTTTTTTTTTTACACCACCTTTCAAATCAGCGAAGGGAAGTAAACAAGTGCACATTTCAGGAGGAAGGAGAGAGAATTGGGACCAGTCCAGGGTCTAATAGGTAACAAATCCTGATTGGTTAGCAATTGTGCATGTTCACCAGGTGTGTGGTATGACTGGCAACAATGGGATGGGGGAGCGTGTGGAGTAACAGCAGCTGACTCACCTGGGTCGATCTGGGCATTGGCATTGGCTTGAAAGACCAGCAGCAGATAGAGCAGCATGGTGGGCCTTAAATGTCTGAGGACAGATATAGACAGAGGCTACATCTCTGAGAGAGAGAGAGAGAGAGAGAGAGAGAGAGAGAGAGAGAGAGAGAGAGAGAGAGAGAGAGAGAGAGAGAGAGAGAGCAGAGGCAGATAGAGAGAGAGAGAGAGAGAGAGAGAGGCAGATAGAGAGAGAGAGAGAGAGAGGGAGAGAGAGAGAGAGAGAGAGTGTGTGTGTTTTAGTCAAATGACCCATCACAATTTCTGGAAGGTCGTTGGTTCATAGCTACCATATTATTACATATTACCATTGTGCCCTTGAACAGGGCACTTAACCCCTACATGATCCTGGGCTCCTCTTTGTATGTGTTTGCAGAGCAAAATATGAATTTCCGTCACAAGACAAATGAATTCTGATTCTATTCTACTCAATTCTATTTTATATACAGTAGCAGAAATACAAGTAACTATTATGCACTGATGATTGTAGTAAACACAGACCTGGTTATAACATTTACACTGCTGTAAATACCACCGTATCATTCTGTGGCCATGAGTAATATTTTGTATCATCTAACAGTTTCTTTGAATGGACTGTGTGAATCGCCTCGGGCCTTGAGAATGAGACACTGAACGTACTGTCAACTGAGGATGTTCACCCATGAAGCTACTGTTAGGCAGAGTGCACCAATGACAACAACTAACCACAGACAACTCCTCGGGTGTATTCGTTAGTGTACAACGTAGCTAAAACTTTTGTCATCGAACACGTTTTTTTACCAACGAAAACAAGAGATTCTATTGGGCAAATTTAGTTAGGTACCGCACTGTTTCGTCCTGTTTTCTTACGTTTTGGTTCCAAAATGGTTCAATAACCTCACTGTCCCACTGTATCAACCTCTGCTACTGAGCCTAGTCACTGTCCCACTGTATCAACCTCCTCTACTGAGCCTAGTCACTGTACTGTATCAACCTCCTCTACTGTATCAACCTCCTCTACTGAGCCTAGTCACTGTACTGTATCAACCTCCTTTACTGAGCCTAGTCACTGTCCCACTGTATTAACCTCCTCTACTGAGCCTAGTCACTGTACTGTATTAACCTCCTCTACTGAGCCTAGTCACTGTACTGTATTAACCTCCTCTACTGAGCCTAGTTACTGTCCCACTGTATCAACCTCTGCTACTGAGCCTAGTTACTGTCCCACTGTATCAACCTCTGCTACTGAGCCTAGTCACTGTCCCACTGTATCAACCTCCTCTACTGAGCCTAGTCACTGTCCCACTGTATCAACCTCTGCTACTGAGCCTAGTCACTGTCCCACTGTATCAACCTCTGCTACTGAGCCTAGTCACTGTACTGTATTAACCTCCTCTACTGAGCCTAGTCACTGTACTGTATTAACCTCTGCTACTGAGCCTAGTCACTGTACTGTATTAACCTCCTCTACTGAGCCTAGTCACTGTACTGTATCAACCTCCTCTACTGAGCCTAGTCACTGTCCCATTGTATCAACCTCTGCTACTGAGCCTAGTCACTGTCCCACTGTATCAACCTCTGCTACTGAGCCTAGTCACTGTACTGTATTAACCTCTGCTACTGAGCCTAGTCACTGTACTGTATTAACCTCCTCTACTGAGCCTAGTCACTGTACTGTATCAACCTCCTCTACTGAGCCTAGTCACTGTCCCATTGTATCAACCTCTGCTACTGAGCCTAGTCACTGTCCCACTGTATCAACCTCTGCTACTGAGCCTAGTCACTGTCCCACTGTATCAACCTCTGCTACTGAGCCTAGTCACTGTACTGTATTAACCTCCTCTACTGAGCCTAGTTACTGTCCCACTGTATCAACCTCTGCTACTGAGCCTAGTCACTGTACTGTATCAACCTCTGCTACTGAGCCTAGTCACTGTACTGTATTAACCTCCTCTACTGAGCCTAGTCACTGTACTGTATTAACCTCCTCTACTGAGCCTAGTCACTGTACTGTATTAACCTCTGCTACTGAGCCTAGTCACTGTACTGTATTAACCTCCTCTACTGAGCCTAGTCACTGTACTGTATTAACCTCCTCTACTGAGCCTAGTTACTGTCCCACTGTATCAACCTCTGCTACTGAGCCTAGTTACTGTACTGTATTAACCTCCTCTACTGAGCCTAGTCACTGTACTGTATTAACCTCCTCTACTGAGCCTAGTTACTGTCCCACTGTATCAACCTCTGCTACTGAGCCTAGTTACTGTCCCACTGTATCAACCTCTGCTACTGAGCCTAGTTACTGTCCCACTGTATCAACCTCTGCTACTGAGCCTAGTTACTGTCCCACTGTATCAACCTCCTCTACTGAGCCTAGTCACTGTCCCACTGTATCAACCTCTGCTACTGAGCCTAGTCACTGTACTGTATTAACCTCCTCTACTGAGCCTAGTCACTGTACTGTATTAACCTCCTCTACTGAGCCTAGTTACTGTCCCACTGTATCAACCTCTGCTACTGAGCCTAGTTACTGTCCCACTGTATTAACCTCCTCTACTGAGCCTAGTCACTGTCCCACTGTATCAACCTCTGCTACTGAGCCTAGTTACTGTACTGTATTAACCTCCTCTACTGAGCCTAGTTACTGTCCCACTGTATCAACCTCTGCTACTGAGCCTAGTCACTGTACTGTATTAACCTCCTCTACTGAGCCTAGTCACTGTACTGTATTAACCTCCTCTACTGAGCCTAGTTACTGTCCCACTGTATCAACCTCTGCTACTGAGCCTAGTTACTGTCCCACTGTATCAACCTCTGCTACTGAGCCTAGTCACTGTACTGTATCAACCTCCTCTACTGAGCCTAGTTACTGTCCCACTGTATCAACCTCTGCTACTGAGCCTAGTCACTGTCCCACTGTATCAACCTCTGCTACTGAGCCTAGTCACTGTCCCACTGTATCAACCTCTGCTACTGAGCCTAGTCACTGTCCCACTGTATCAACCTCTGCTACTGAGCCTAGTCACTGTCCCACTGTATCAACCTCTGCTACTGAGCCTAGTCACTGTCCCACTGTATCAACCTCTGCTACTGAGCCTAGTCACTGTCCCACTGTATCAACCTCTGCTACTGAGCCTAGTCACTGTACTGCATCAACCTCCTCTACTGTATCAACCTCCTTTACTGAGCCTAGTCACTGTACTGTATCAACCTCCTCTACTGAGCCTAGTCACTGTACTGCATCAACCTCCTCTACTGTATCAAGCTCTGCTACTGAGCCTAGTCACTGTACTGCATCAACCTCCTCTACTGTATCAAGCTCTGCTACTGAGCCTAGTCACTGTACTGCATCAACCTCCTCTACTGTATTAACCTCCTCTACTGAGCCTAGTCACTGTACTGTATCAACCTCTGCTACTGAGCCTAGTCACTGTACTGTATCAACCTCTGCTACTGAGCCTAGTCAATGTACTGTATCAACCTCCTCTACTGAGCCTAGTCACTGTACTGTATCAAACTCCTCTACTGAGCCTAGTCACTGTACTGTATCAACCTCCTCTACTGAGCCTAGTCACTGTACTGTATCAACCTCCTCTACTGAGCCTAGTCACTGTACTGTATCAACCTCTGCTACTGAGCCTAGTCACTGTACTGCATCAACCTCCTCTACTGTATTAACCTCCTCTACTGAGCCTAGTCACTGTACTGTATCAACCTCCTCTACTGAGCCTAGTCACTGTACTGTATCAACCTCCTCTACTGAGCCTAGTCACTGTACTGTATCAACCTCCTCTACTGAGCCTAGTCACTGTACTGTATCAACCTCCTCTACTGAGCCTAGTCACTGTACTGTATCAACCTCCTCTACTGAGCCTAGTCACTGTACTGTATCAACCTCCTCTACTGAGCCTAGACACTTCGCATTGACAAAGATAACGTACATCGTCAAGTTCCCGAGAACGTTTTTGAAGTGTCGCTCAAACCCTACTTACTGTATACTGCACATCCTCATGTTTCTTCAGAAATGCAACATTGAAACATTCTCTCCCTCGTATTCACCATCTCAGCCACATACCAGTGTCTACATACTGTATGTGAAAACAGGGCATTTCTGTGCTTTGCATTTCTATGATCTGCAATTCTATGATCTGCATTTCTGTGATCTGCATTTCTATGATCTGCATTTCTATGATCTGCATTTCTGTGCTCTGCATTTCTATGATCTGCATTTCTATGAAATGAATTTCTGTGCTCTGCATTTCTATTATCTGTATTTCTATAATCTGCATTTCTATGATCTGCATTTCTATGATCTGCAGATAAAAAGATGCACACAAAAAAAGGTGCACTTTAATGATGTAATTGAAAGTAAAAACAGGAAGAAGATAGGACCATGAGATCTGCAGTCACACAGGAAGCAGGAAAATGCCATCCCCCCTGGCTGATGTAATCAGATTGCACTTTTTTTCTTCTTATCTTTTTAACTTCAGACAATAGAAAAGCGCCTAGACATTGGAAAAAAAAAAGCGCCTAGCCCCTGGAGCGCCTAGACAAAACACATTTACATTTGTGTGCCGCTGAAGATGATGAATATGAGGTTGAAAAGTGGTATAAACTTCCCCGTCAAGTTTCCCTGCCCTGGCTCCTATCTATCGTCTACTAACCCTGTCTTCTCTAAATCTTTCCCAATGTGTTGACCCCTTCCCCCACACCTCTCTCTCTCTCTCTCTCTCTCTCTCTCTCTCTCTCTCTCTCTCTCTCTCTCTCTCTCTCTCTCTCTCTCTCTCTCTCTCTCTCTCTCTCTCTCTCTCTCTCTCTCTCTCTCTCTCTCTCTCTCTCTCTCTCTCTCTCTCTCTCTCTCTCTCTCTCTCTCTCTCTCTCTCTCTCTTCTCTCTCTCTCTCTCTCTCTCTCTCTCTCTCTCTCTCTCTCTCTCTCTCTCTCTCTCTCTCTCTCTCTCTCTCTCTCTCTCTCTCTCTCTCTCTCTCTCTCTCTCTCTCTCTCTCTCTCTCTCTCTCTCTCTCTCTCTCTCTCTCTCTCTCTCTCTCTCTCTCTCTCTCTCTCTCTCTCTCTCTCTCTCTCTCTCTCTCTCTCTCTCTCTCTCTCTCTCTCTCTCTCTCTCTCTCTCTCTCTCTCTCTCTCTCTCTCTCTCTCTCTCTCTCTCTCTCTCTCTCTCTCTCTCTCTCTCTCTCTGGTTGTTTTCAAAGCTCTTGTTGCTTACTGTTCCCAGGAGTCTGGATCTCTGGATATAGGCCCAAGTAGAGCCTGGAGCCTTGCCATAGTACTGTGTCTGGGAAACACCAGTTTTCTGGGCTGAGCCACTGGCACAGGCCTTCTTTTATTGCCCACTTAGATTGAAAGAAAAATAATGGT
>NC_068434.1:9293190-9328190 GCF_023373465.1 Oncorhynchus keta
CCAAATCAGTAAACACGGGCACCCTCATAGATGTCATCCTAACTAACTCACCCTCCAAATACACCTCTGCTGTTTTCAATCAAGATCTCAGCGATCACTGCCTCATTGCCTGCATCCGTAATGGGTCTGCGACCAAACGACCACCCCTCATCACTGTCAAACGCTCCTTAAAACACTTCAGCGAGCAGGCCTTTCTAATCGACCTGGCCCGGGTATCCTGGAATGACATTGAACTCATCCCGTCAGTAGAGGATGCCTGGCTATTCCTTAAAAGTGCCTTCCTCACCATCTTAAATAAGCATGCCCCACTCAAAAAAGTTTGAACTAGGAATATAGTCCTTGGTTCACTCCAGACCTGTCTGCCCTTGACCAGCACAAAAACATCCTGTGGCGTTCTGCATTAGCATCGAATAGCCCCCGTGATATGCAACTTTTCAGGGAAGTTAGGAACAAATATACACAGGCAGTTAGAAAAGCTAAGGCAAGCTTTTTCAAACAGAAATTTGCATCCTGTAGTACTAACTCAAAAAAATTATGGGACACTGTACAGTCCATGGAGAATAACAGCACCTCCTCCCAGCTGCCCAATGCTCTGAGGCTAGGAAACACTGTCACCACCGATAAATCCACTATAATTGAGAATTTCAATAAGCAATTCTTTACGGCTGGCCAGAGCTACATAATCTGGACCCCTACAAATCAGCCGGGCTAGACAATCTGGACCCTCTCTTTCTAAAATTATCTGCCGAAATTGTTGCAACCCCTATTACTAGCCTGTTCAACCTCTCTTTCGTATCGTCTGAAATTCCCAAAGGTTTGGAAAGCTGGCAGATTCGACAGCCTTGGTTTCTCAAATGATTGCCTCGCCTGGTTTACCAACTACTTCTCTGATAGAGTTCAGTGTGTCAAATCTAAGGGGCTGCTGTCCGGACCTCTGGCAGTCTTTATGGGGGTGCCACAGGGTTCAATTCACGGGACGACTCTCTTCTCTGTATACATCAATAATGTCGCTCTTGCTGCTGGTGATTCTCTGATCCACCTCTACGCAGACGACACCATTCTGTATACTTCTGGCCCCTCTTTGGACACTGTGTTAACTAATCTCCAGACGAGCTTCAATGTCATACAACTCTCCTTCCGTGGCCTCCAACTGCTCTTAAACGCAAGTAAAACTAAATACATGCTATTCAATCGATCACTGCCTGCACCTGCTCGCCCGTCCAGCATCACTACTCTGGACGGTTCTGACTTAGAATACGTGGACAACTACAAATACCTGGGTGTCTGGTTAGACTGTAAACTCTCCTTTCAGACTCACATTAAGCATCTCCAACCCAAAATGAAATCTATATCGCAACAAAGCAGCCTTCATTCATGCCGCCAAACATATGCTGGTAAAACTGATCATCCTACCGATCCTCGACTTCGGTGATGTCATCTATAAAATAGCCTCCAATACCCTACTCACCAAACTGGATGCAGTCTATCACAGTGCCATCCGTTTTGTCACCAAAGCCCCATACACTACCCACCATTGCGACCTGTACGCTCTCGTTGGTTGGCCCTTGCTTCATACTCGTCGCCAAACCCACTGGCTACAGGTTATCTACAAGTCTCTGCTAGGTAAAGCCCTGCCTTATCTCAGCTCACTGATCACCATAGCAGCACCCACTCGTAGCACGCGCTTCAGCAGGTATATCTCACTGGTCACCCCCAAAGCCAATTCCTCCTTTGGTCGTCTTTCCTTCCAGTTCTCTGCTGCCCATGACTGGAACGAACTGCAAAAATCTCTGAAGCTGGAGACTCACATCTCCCTCACTAGCTTTAAACACCAGCTGTCAGAGCAGCTCACATATCACTGCACCTGTACATAGCCCATCTGTAAACAGCCCATCTATCTACCTTATCCCCATACTGTATTTATTTATTTATCTAGCTCCTTTACACCCCAGTATCTCTACTTGCATTCATCTTCTGCCGATCTACCATTCCAGTGTTTAATTGCTACATTGTAATTACTTCGCCACAGTGGCCTATTTATTTCCTTAACTTACCTCATTTGCACTCACTGTATATAGACTTTTTGATTTCTTTTGATATACTGTATTATTGACTGTATGTTTTGTTTATTCCATGTGTAACTCTGTGTTGTTGTATGTGTCGAATTGCTATGTTTTATTTTGGCCAGGTCGCAGTTGCAAATGAGAACTTGTTCTCAACTAGCCCACCTGGAAATATAACCGAATACAAACAGTGTAGCTATTCCCTCCGCAAGGCAATCAAACAAGCTAAGCGTCAGTATAGAGACAAAGTAGAATCTCAATTCAACGGCTCAGACACAAGAGGTATGTGGCAGGGTCTACAGTCAATCAAGGATTACAACATGAAAACCAGCCCTGTCACGGACCAGGATGTCTTGCTCCCAGGCAGACTAAATAACTTTTTGCCCGCTTTGAGGACAATACAGTGCCACTGACACGGCCTGCAACCAAAACATGCGACCTCTCCTTCACTGCAGCCGAGGTGAATAAAACATTTAAACGTGTTAACCCTCGCAAGGCTGCAGGCCCAGACGGCATCCCCAGCCGCGCCCTCAGAGAATGCGCAGACCAGCTGGCTGGTGTGTTTACGGACATATTCAATCAATCTCTTTCCCAGTCTGCTGTTCCCACATGCTTCAAGAGGGCCACCATTGTTCCTGTTCCCAAGAAAGTTAAGGTAACTGAGCTAAATGACTACCGCCCCGTAGCACTCACTTCCGTCATCATGAAGTGCTTTGAGAGACTAGTCAAGGACCATATCACCTCCACCCTACCTGACACCCTAGACCCACTCCAATTTGCTTACCGCCCAAATAGGTCCACAGACGATGCAATCTCAACCACACTGCACACTGCCCTAACCCATCTGGACAAGAGGAATACCTATGTGAGAATGCTGTTCATCGACTACAGCTCGGCATTTAACACCATAGTACCCTCCAAGCTCGTCATCAAGTTCGAGACCCTGGGTCTCGACCCCGCCCTGTGCAACTGGGTACTGGACTTCCTGACGGGCCGCCCCCAGGTGGTGAGGGTAGGCAACAACATCTCCACTCCGCTGATCCTCAACACTGGGGCCCCACAAGGGTGCGTTCTGAGCCCTCTCCTGTACTCCCTGTTCACCCACGACTGCGTGGCCACGCACGCCTCCAACTCAATCATCAAGTTTGCGGACGACACAACAGTGGTAGGCTTGATTACCAACAACGACGAGACGGCCTACAGGGAGGAGGTGAGGGCCCTCGGAGTGTGGTGTCAGGAAAATAACCTCACACTCAACATCAACAAAACTAAGGAGATGATTGTGGACTTCAGGAAACAGCAGAGGGAACACCCCCCTATCCACATCGATGGAACAGTAGTGGAGAGGGTAGCAAGTTTTAAGTTCCTCGGCATACACATCACAGACACATCACAGACAAACTGAATTGGTCCACCCACACAGACAGCATCGTGAACGGACGCTGAAGAAATTCGGCTTGTCACCAAAAGCACTCACAAACTTCTACAGATGCACAATCGAGAGCATCCTGGCAGGCTGTATCACCGCCTGGTAAGGGCAACTTCTCCGCCCACAACCGTAAGGCTCTCCAGAGGGTAGTGAGGTCTGCACAACGCATCACCGGGGGCACACTACCTGCCCTCCAGGACACCTACACCACCCGATGTTACAGGAAGGCCATAAAGATCATCAAGGACAACAACCACCCGAGCCACTGCCTGTTCACCCCGCTATCATCCAGAAGGCGAGGTCAGTACAGGTGCATAAAAGCTGGGACCGAGAGACTGAAAAACAGCTTCTATCTCAAGGCCACCAGACTGTTAAACAGCCACCACTAACATTGAGTGGCTGCTGCCAACACACTGACTCAACTCCAGCCACTTTAATAATGGGAATTGATGGGAAATGATGTAAAATATATCACTAGCCACTTTAAACAATGCTACCTAATATAATGTTTACATACCCTACATTATTCATCTCATATGAATATGTATATACTGTACTCTATATCATCTACTGCATCCTTATGTAATACATGTATCACTAGCCACTTTAATAATATATAATATATGCCATTTAGCAGACGCTTTAATCCAAAGTGACTTACAGTCATGTGTGCATACATTCTATGTATGGGTGGTCCCGGGAATCGAACCCACTACCCTGGCTACAAGCGCCATGCTCTACCAACTGAGCTACAGAAGGACCACTAGGACCATTAACTATGCCACTTTGTTTACATACTCATCTCATATGTATATACTGCACTCAATACCATCTACTGTATCTTGCCTATGCCGCTCTGTACCATCACTCATTCATATATCTTTATGTACGTATTCTTTATCCCCTTACACTTGTGTCTATAAGGTAGTAGTTTTGGAATTGTTAGCTAGATTACTTGTTGGTTATTACTGCATTGTCGGAACTAGAAGCACAAACATTTCGCTACACTCGCATTAACATCTGCTAGCCATGTGTATGTGACAAATACAATTTGATTTGATTTGGTTAAATAAATAAAACATGTGCTCTGGGGAGGGCAGGCTAGAAACCCAACCACAACCTGCACATGCACACACACAGACACACACACAGACACACACACAGACACACACACCATCATGTTTACATTAATGTTCAGGACTTTTTCAGGAGTGAAAATTGAAAATTGATTCTCATTCAAAACCCCTAACCCTTAACCTAACCCTTGTCTTTACCCTTAACCATCAACCTTTACCCTAACCTTAACCCCTAACCCTAAACTTAACCCCTAACCCTTAACCTAACCCTTAACCTTTACCCTAACCTTAACCCCTAGCCCTTACTTTTACCCTAACCCCTAACCCTTAATCTAACCCGTAACCTTTACCCTAACCTTAACCGTTACCTTCACCCTAACCTTAACCCCTAACCCTTACCCTAACCCTTTACCCTAACCCCTAACCTAACGCTTAACCTTTACCCTAACCTTAACCCTAACCCTTACCTTTACCCTAACCTTAACCCCAAACCCTAACTCCTAATCATACCCCAAAGCCTAAACCTTAAATTGCATTTGAACTTTTTATCACATGCAAAATGTCCTGACTTTTCAGATTTAGTTTTATTTTCCTATCTTGTCAGGACATTCTGGTCACATGTCAGGACATTCTGGTCAAATGTCAGGACATTTAAAACAAAATACATGAAACAAGTAGGTCTAAACAAAATAGATGATGTGACTTTACTTTTATGTATTTAGTAGATAATAAATCTGAAATGAAACACCATCACATTGACACAGAGTTACCATGAAATACCATCGGACCAAGGATCGGACCAAGATGCGGCGTGGTAAGTGTTCATGACGATTTTAATAAGAAAAAGCACTGAACACTATGAAATACAAAAACAATAAACGAATATGTGAAATAACCAAACCGAAACAGTACCGTGTGGCGAAACAAACACCCACAAACCAACAGTGAAACCCAGGCTACCTAAATATGGTTCTCAATCAGGGACAACGATAAACAGCTGCCTCTGATTGAGAACCATATCAGGTTACAAACACAGAAATTGAAATTGAAAAACATAGAAACACAAACATAGACTGCCCACCCCAACTCACGCCCTGACCATACTAAATAAATAAATAAATATTCATAAAGTTTACATACACTTAGGTTGTATGTAAACTAGTTTTTCAACCACTCCACAAATTTCTTGTTAATAAACTATAGTTTTGGCAAGTCGGTTAGGATATCTACTTTGTGCATGACACAAGTAATTTTTCCAACAATTGTTTACAGACATATTATTCCCCTTATAATTCACTGTATCACAATCCCAGTGGGTCAGAAGTTTACATACACTAAGTTGACTGTGCCTTTAAACAGTTTGGAAAATTCCGGAAAATGATGTCATGACTTTAGAAGCTGCTGATAGGCAAATTGACATAATTTGAGTCAATTGGAGGTGTAGCTGTGGATGTATTTCAAGGCCGACCATCAACCTCAGTGCCTCTTTGCTTAATATCACGGGAAAGTCAAATGAAATCAGCCAAGACCTCTGAAAAAAATGGTGGACCTCCACAAGTCCGGTTCATCCTTGGGTGCAATTTCCAAAGGCCTGACGGTACCACGTTCATCTGTACAAACAACAGTATGCAACTATAAACACCATCAGCAAGGAAGAAGCCACTGCTCCATCAAAAAGCCAGACTACGGTTTGCAACTGCACATGGTGACAAAGATCGTACTTTTTGGAGAAATGTCCTCTGACCTCTGTCCTCAAAAATACAACTGTTTGGCGATAATGACCATCGTTATGTTTGGAGGAAAAAGGGGGAGGCTTGCAAGCCGAAGACCACCATCCCAACCATGAAGCACGGGGGTGGCAGCATCATGTTGTGAGGGTGCTTTGTTGCAGGAGGGACTGTTGCACTTCACAAAATAGACGGCATCATGAGGTAGGAAAATTATGTGGATGGAAAATTATGTGGATATATTGAAGCAACATCTCAAGACATCAGTTAAACGTCAGTTAAAGCTTGGTCGCAAATGGGTCTTCCAAATGGAAAATGACCCCAAGCATACTTCCAAAGTTGTGTCAAAATGGACAACAGGGTCAAAGTGTTGGAGTGGCCATCACAAAGCCCAGACCTCAATCCTATAGAAAATCTGTGGGCAGAACTGAAAAAGACTGTGAGCAAGGAGGCCTACAAACCTGACTCAGTTACACCAGATCTGTCAGGAGGAATGGGCCAAAATTCAACCAACTTATGTGGGAAGCTTGTGGAAGGCTACCCGAAACGTTTAACCCAAGTTAAACAATTTAAAGGCAATGCTACCAAATACTAATTGAGTGTATGTAAACTTCTGACCCACAGGGAATGTGATGAAATAAATAAAATCATTCTCTGTAGTATTATTCAGACATTTCACATTCTTAAAATAAAGTGGTGACCCTAACTGACCTAAGACAGGGACTTTTTACTAGGATTAAATATCAGGAATAGTGAAAAACTGAGTTTTAATATAGTTGGCTGAGGTGTATGTAAACTTCCAACTTCAACTGTATATACAGTAGAGGTCGACCTATTAATCGGAATGGCCGATTAATTAGGGCCGATTTCAAGTTTTCATAACAATCGGAAATCTGTATTTTTGGACACCGATTTGGACGATTTAAAAAAAATAATTTTAACACCTTTATTTAATCTTTATTTAACCAGGCAAGTCAGTTAAGAACACATTCTTATTTTCAATGACGGCCAAGGAACAGTGGGTTAACTGCCTTGTTCAGGGGCAGAACGACAGATTTTTACCTTGTCAGCTCGGGGGATTCAATCTTGCAACCTTACGGTTAACTAGTCCAATGCTCTAAACACCTGATTACATTGCACTCCACGAGGAGACTGCCTGTTACGCGAATGCAGTAAGCCAAGGTAAGTTGCTAGCTAGCATTAAACGTATCTTACAAAAAAACAAACAATCAATCAATCATAATCACCAGTTAACTACACATGGTTGATGATATTACTAGTTTATCTAGCGTGTCCTGCGTTGCATATAATCAATGCGATGCGTATCGTTGCTCCAATGTGTACCTAACCATAAACATCAATGCCTTTCAATCAATACACAGAAGTATATATTTTCAAACCTGCATATTTAGCTAAAATAAATCCAGGTTAGCAGGCAATATTAACCAGGTGAAGTTGTGTCACTTTTCATTGCACGCAGAGTCAGTGTATATGCAACAGTTTGGGCCGCCTAATTTGCCATAATTTTATATAATTATAACATAACATTGAAGGTTGTGCAATCTAACAGGAATATTTAGACTTATGGATGCCACCTGTTAGATAAAATACGGAACGGTTCTGTATTTCACTGAAAGAATAAACGTCTTGTTTTCGAGCTGATGGTTTCCGGATTCGACCATAAGATCTGATCTAAGGATCGTATTTCTGTGTGTTATCATGTTATAACTAAGTCTATGATTTGATAGAGCAGTCTGACTGAGCGGTGGTAGGCAGCAGCAGGCTCATAAGCATTCATTCAAACAGCACTTTAGTGCGTTTGCCAGCAGCTGTTTATGACTTCAAGCCTATCAACTCCTGAGATTAGGCTGGTGTAACCGATGTGAAATGGCTAGCTAGTTAGCGGGGTGCGCGCTAATAGCGTTTCAAATGTCACTCGCTCTGAGACTTGGAGTGGTTGTTCCCCTTGCTCTGCTCTGCAGGGGCCGCGGCTTTTGTGGAGCGATGGTTAACGCTGCTTCAAGGGTGGCTGTTGTCGTTGTGTTCCTGGTTCGTGCCCAGATAGGAGCGAGGAGAGGGATGGAAGCTATACTGTTACACCGGCAATAATAAAGTGCCTATAAGAACATCCAATAGTCAAAGGTTAATGAAATACAAATGGTATAGAGGGAAATAGTCCTATAATTCCTATAATAACTACAACCTAAAACTGGGAATATTGAAGACTCATGTTAAAAGGAACCACCAGCTTTCATATGTTCTCATGTTCTGAGCAAGGAACTTAAACATTAGCTTTCTTACATGGCACATATTGCACTTTTACTTTCTTCTTCAACACTCCAACATGTTTTTGCATTATTTAAACCAAATTGAACATGTTTCATTATTTATTTGTGGATTATATTAAGTTAAAATAAGTGTTCATCCAGTATTGTTGTAATTGTCATTATTACAAATACATTGTAAAAAATCGGCCGATTAATCGTGCCGGCTTTTTTTTTATCCTCCAATAATTGGTATCGGCGTTGAAAAATCATAATTGGTCAATTATCGGTCATAATCGGTATGATATTGGCACAGTGGTCTGATATTGGCACAGTGGTCTGATATTGGCACAGTGGTCTAATATTGGCACAGTGGTCTGATATTGGCACAGTGGTCTGATATTGGCACAGCGGTCTGATATTGGCACAGCAGTCTGATATTGGCACAGTGGTCTAATATTGGCACAGCAGTCTGATATTGGCACAGTGGTCTAATATTGGCACAGTGGTCTGATATTGGCACAGTGGTCTGATATTGGCACAGTGGTCTGATATTGGCACAGTAGTCTGATATTGGCACACAGTGGTCTGATATTGGCACAGCTGTCTGATATTAGCACAGTGGTCTGATATTGGCACAGCTGTCTGATATTGGCACAGTAGTCTGATATTGGCACAGTGATCTGATATTGGCACAGCGGTCTGATATTGGCACAGCTGTCTGATATTAGCACAGTGGTCTGATATTGGCACAGTGGTCTGATATTGGCACAGTGATCTGATATTGGCACAGCTGTCAAATATTGGCACAGCGGTCTGATATTGGCACAGCTGTCTGATATTAGCACAGTGGTCTGATATTGGCACAGCGGTCTGATATTGGCACAGCTGTCTGATATTGGCACAGCGGTCTGATATTGGCACAGTGATCTGATATTGGCACAGCGGTCTGATATTGGCACAGCTGTCTGATATTAGCACAGTGGTCTGATATTGGCACAGTGGTCTGATATTGGCACAGTGATCTGATATTGGCACAGCTGTCTGATATTGGCACAGCGGTCTGATATTGGCACAGCTGTCTGATATTAGCACAGTGGTCTGATATTGGCACAGCGGTCTGATATTGGCACAGCTGTCTGATATTGGCACAGTGGTCTGATATTGGCACAGTGGTCTGATATTGGCACAGCGGTCTGATATTGGCACAGCTGTCTGATATTAGCACAGTGGTCTGATATTGGCACGCAGCGGTCTGATATTGGCACACAGTGGTCTGATATTGGCCAGCAATTTCCGTACCACGCAGTGATGCAACCGGTCAGGATGCTCTCAATGTTGCAGCTGTAGAACCTGTAGATCTCAGGACCCATGCCAAATCTTTTCAGTCTCCTGAGGGGGAACAGGCATTGTCGTGCCCTCTTCACGACTGTCTTGGTGTGTTTGGACCATTCTAGTTTGTTGGTGATGTGGACAGCAAGGAACTTGAAGCTCTCAACCTGCTCCACTACAGCCCCATCGATGAGAATGGGGGCGTGCTCGGTCCTCAAGTTCCTGTAGTCTACAATCATCTCCTTAGTCTTGGTTACGTGGAGGGATAGGTTGTTATTCTGGCACCACCTGGCCAGGTCTCTGATTGGATAGATAGAATGTGGATCCCCAGCCTGCTGGCTTAAGTAATGTGTTTAAGTGTATTTTTTGCATTTATGTCCAAATGACAGATCATTTTAACTATAAACATCTGTTTATAACCATAAAGCATTGTGGGTGAGAGGAGTATATGAAAAAGAGACAAAGCTAATTAGGATTGAGATAACAGCCTCATCACCTCCTTTTGAGACACTGATGTTCCCTCTGGGAAAATTATTGTTATTATATTCTATGTAATTCTATTCTATGTTATTGTTTTCTATGCTAATCTACTATATGTTATTCTATTCTATGTTATTCTATTCTATGTTATGCTATTATATGTTACTCCATTCTATGTTATTCTATTCTATGTTATGCTATTATATGTTACTCCATTCTATGTTATTCTATTCTATGTTATTCTATTCTATGCTATTTTATTATATGCTATGCTATTCTATGGTGTTCTATGTTATTCTATTCTATGTTATTCTATTCTATGCTATTCTATGTTATTTTTATTCTGTGTTATTCTGATCTATAACATTTTTACAAACTCAAGAAACAGACATGAAAAGATAATTAGTTAAAACATCTCTGAAGGCCCTAGTGGTATATTGTAGGGCATGTGTAACTACTGTGAATTTGCATAAAGGAAATGCATTAGGCCCAAACATCAGGTCTCGAACAGTGTTTTTCATTCAATTGGATGATATTTGGATGAAACCAGTTCAAAGTGACTCAAGTATGAAAAATAACTGTAGCTGGTACATTGATCACGTTTGAAAATAAAGTTGCTGGTCCCCTGCCCCCCGTGTCAAACACTTGGATTCAGGAGGCAGACATTACCAAGGTTTTACTTCCAGGCTTTATGCAACATCACATAAAGCCGGAAATGTAATACATCAATAGTAGCGTCTCGTCATATTTTGTCATTTAAATATGTACCGCTTTAAAACCGTCATCACATGTGCGCTTACACCTTCCTTTGGCTTTGTTTACCAACTGTAAGCTAGCTACTAGCTCAAGCAGAACGTACGACCAAAGATTCTGGTAACCACCATTTGTGGTGGTTTGGCTGGGCTACGCCGTCATTGTAAAATAAGAATTTGTTCTTAACTGACTTGCCTAGTTAAATAACGGTTAAACAATTATACATTTAAAAAATCCCTAAGACCCTGACATTAAGTCTGAGATGCTGCATCTACTTCCAGGCAACCGCCACAGCAGGAATGCTGTGATACAAAATAAGCTTTCTGGTCTCCAGTGCGTCTCCTCGGACCGGGGTACAAGGCAAGGCTGGTTCTCAAGGCAACGCAGACAGGCTCCTGGATCTCCTCTTTAACGAGTTCACCAGGGCCGTGATCCAGCACTGTATGTGGGGAAGCTGTCCATCCCAGGACCCCTGTCTGCCCAGTGAGAGAGGCCTGAGCTGTCCATCCCAGGACCCCTGTCTGCCCAGTGAGAGAGACCTGAGCTGTCTATCCCAGGACCCCTGTCTGCCCAGTGAGAGAGGCCTGAGCTGTCCATCCCAGGACCCCTGTCTGCCCAGTGTGAGAGACCTGAGCTGTCCATCCCAGGACCCCTGTCTGCCCAGTGTGAGAGACCTGAGCTGTCCATCCCAGGACCCCTGTCTGCCCAGTGTGAGAGACCTGAGCTGTCCATCCCAGGACCCCTGTCTGCCCAGTGAGAGAGATATGAGCTGTCCATCCCAGGACCCCTGTCTGCCCAGTGAGAGAGGCCTGAGCTGTCCATCCCAGGACCCCTGTCTCCCCAGTGAGAGAGACCTGAGCTGTCCATCCCAGGACCCCTGTCTGCCCAGTGAGAGAGGCCTGAGCTGTCCATCCCAGGACCCCTGTCTGCCCAGTGAGAGAGGCCTGAGCTGTCCATCCCAGGACCCCTGTCTGCCCAGTGTGAGAGACCTGAGCTGTCCATCCCAGGACCCCTGTCTGCCCAGTGAGAGAGGCCTGAGCTGTCCATCCCAGGACCCCTGTCTGCCCAGTGAGAGAGACCTGAGCTGTCCATCCCATGACCCCTGTCTCCCCAGTGAGAGAGGCCTGAGCTGTCCATCCCAGGACCCCTGTCTGCCCAGTGAGAGAGACCTGAGCAGTCCATCCCAGAACCCCTGTCTGCCCAGTGAGAGAGACCTGAGCTGTCCATCCCAGGACCCCTGTCTCCCCAGTGAGAGAGACCTGAGCTGTCCATCCCAGGACCCCTGTCTGCCCAGTGTGAGAGACCTGAGCTGTCTATCCCAGGACCCCTGTCTGCCCAGTGAGAGAGACCTGAGCTGTCCATCCCAGGACCCCTGTCTGCCCACTGAGAGAGACCTGAGCTGTCCATCCCAGGACCCCTGTCTGCCCAGTTTGAGAGGCCTGACAAGGAGGAAGCCATAGCTGGATTTGTCTTGGGGGTGACTGTTGCCAAGTGGCTGTCTGAAGACCCTGCTTGATTGAAGTGGGGTACATGGGACCCTTTCCATGCACTCTTCAACCTCAGGAGGCTAAAGACATTTGGCTTGTTACTTAAAACCCTCACAAACATTTACAGATGCACAATTGAAAGCATCCTGTTGGGCTGTATCACCACCTGGTACAGCAACTGCACCGCCCTCAACCACAAGGCTCTCCAGGGGGTGGTGCGGTCTGCCAAATGCATCACAGGGGGCAAACTACCTGCCCTCCAGGACACCTACAGCACCCGATGACATAGGAAGGCCAAAAATCATCAAGGACATCAACCACTCGAGCCACTGCCTGTCCATCCCACTATCATCCAGAAGGCGAGGTCAGTACAGGTACATCAAAGATGGGACCGAGAGACTGAAAAACAGCTTATATCTCAAGCCATCATATACATATTACTGCACTGTCGGAAATAGAGGTACAAGCATTTCGGTACACCCGCAATAACATCTGCTAATCACGTGTATGTGACCAATAAAAATATGATTTGATTTGATCTATCTCTGTAGTTGAAGTGCATTTCCTAAAGCATAAACTTATACGAGATATGACATCATATTGTTACTTTTTATTGTTCTTTTTCAAGCATTCAGACGTGAGAGAAGTGTTACAAATTGTACAAGTCAATGAGTCCTGCACACTGTTAGGGTGGCCGGGTGGCATTACGAGGATAAATCAGTCTGATTAATTTCATGTTTAAGATTCTAATCCAGTATCCAATAGGATTCCTTCCTACAAAGTCTCCAGTAGATCACAACAACCCTGAGTAAAGAGCCTGAAAAAAATCCCACTTGATTCAACACAGAATACACCAGAAAAACCAGACGGAGAGGGTGGTGCTAGTTAAACCCTATTTCCCACAACGCCAGGAGGAAACAAACTCGCTCACCAAAGTTGGACAGGAAATAAATTAATAGTTCTCCTAGGGTCATAGTGTGCAATGCACAGTCACTGGTCTGTCAATCCTGCTGTCAGAGAGAGGTGAAATTGCTGCTGTGTAAGAGACATGGTTTGATCCAGATGTACAAACCTGAACTCTGGGAAATTAATGTTTTCAACACCTAAACCAAGACAAGGTCAAAGGGTAAGGGGTGTGACACTTTATAAAAGAGAGGATATGCCTGCACACAACCTCCCATTCATAGAGGTATCAGCTGAAATACACACAACCTCCCATTCGTAGAGGTACCAGCTGAAATACACACGACCTCCCATTCATAGAGGTATCAGCTGAAATACACACGACCTCCCATTCATAGAGGTACCAGCTGAAATACACACAACCTCCCATTCATAGAGGTACCAGCTGAAATACACACAACCTCCCATTCATAGAGGTACCAGCTGAAATACACACAACCTCCCATTCGTAGAGGTACCAGCTGAAATACACACAACCTCCCATTCATAGAGGTACCAGCTGAAATACACACAACCTCCCATTCATAGAGGTACCAGCTGAAATACACACAACCTCCCATTCATAGAGGTACCAGCTGAAATACACACAACCTCCCATTCATAGAGGTACCAGCTGAAATACACACAACCTCCCATTCGTAGAGGTACCCGCTGAAATACACACAACCTCCCATTCGTAGAGGTACCAGCTGAAATACACACAACCTCCCATTCATAGAGGTACCAGCTGAAATACACACAACCTCCCATTCATAGAGGTACCAGCTGAAATACACACGACCTCCCATTCATAGAGGTACCAGCTGAAATACACACAACCTCCCATTCATAGAGGTACCAGCTGAAATACACACAACCTCCCATTCATAGAGGTACCAGCTGAAATACACACGACCTCCCATTCATAGAGGTACCAGCTGAAATACACACAACCTCCCATTCATAGAGGTACCAGCTGAAATACACACAACCTTCCATTCATAGAGGTACCAGCTGAAATACACACAACCTTCCATTCATAGAGGTACCAGCTGAAATACACACAACCTCCCATTCATAGAGGTACCAGCTGAAATACACACAACCTCCCATTCATAGAGGTACCAGCTGAAATACACACAACCTCCCATTCATAGAGGTACCAGCTGAAATACACACAACCTCCCATTCATAGAGGTACCAGCTGAAATACACACAACCTCCCATTCGTAGAGGTACCAGCTGAAATACACACAACCTCCCATTCGTAGAGGTACCAGCTGAAATACACACAACCTCCCATTCATAGAGGTACCAGCTGAAATACACACAACCTCCCATTCATAGAGGTACCAGCTGAAATACACACAACCTCCCATTCATAGAGGTACCAGCTGAAATACACACGACCTCCCATTCATAGAGGTACCAGCTGAAATACACACAACCTCCCATTCGTAGAGGTACCAGCTGAATTGCAGTGTTTGTGGCGATGGCTTACATCTAAACGATTACCAAGACAAGTTGGATCGATTATATAAATTATTCCCTCCCTCAATCCAATTCAGAATATCAACATATCCAACATCCAATGGACAGCCTTGATACTATCAGAGCAAAATATGTTAATGCTAGGATTATTATCATGGGTGATTTAAACAACGTCCAATGTAAATGTAATGTAAATGTCCATGCGTCTGGACTTAATGGGAATCGATTACAACCCCTTGTTAACATTCCAACAAGACGGAATGCCATCCTTGACTTGTATAATTACCCCTAACAACAATGAGTATGTTTACATGCACGCAAATAATTCAATATTAAACTGAATATGGCAGAAGGCCGATTATTATTATTATTATTATTATTATTATTATTATTATTATTATAGTCACATAAACACATTAGTCTGCTTATCTTAACCGGTGTACGGTGAAAATCAAAGTGAGCATATTGCCGATTAAAATGCAGTGGTATTCTGAGCAATCTTTCTAATCAGGACATGTAAATATCTTAATCGGCATCCCAGCGGTGTATTTCATCTGCGCTTGTGCCAGCACCTGTAGTGCCAGCACCTGTAGTGCCAGCACCTGTAGTGCCAGCACCTGTAGTGCCAGCACCTGTAGTGCCAGCACCTGTAGTGCCAGCACCTGTAGTGCCAGCACCTGTAGTGCCAGCACCTGTAGTGCCAGCACCTGTAGTGCAAGTCTCCCTCTTGGCATTGAGAGAAGCATTTCGCTACACTCGCATTAACATCTGCTAACCATGTGTATGTGACAAATAAAATTTGATTTGAATCCAAGAGCGTGCAAAGCTGTCATCGAGGCAAAGGGTAGCTACTTTGAAGAATCTAAAATCTAAAATATATTTAGATTTTTTTAACACTTTTTTGGTTATTACATGATTCCATATGTGTTATTTCATAGTATTGATGTCTTCACTATTATTCTACAATGTAGAAAATAGTTTTAAAAAATGTAAGAAAAACCGTTGGATGAGTAGGTGTGTCCAAACATTGACTGGTATTGAATACAGTTGATGTCTGAAGTTTACATACACCTTAGCCAAATACCGTACATTTAAACTCAGTTTTTCACAATTCCTGACATTTAATCAGAGTAAAAATTCCCTGTCTTAGGTCAGTTAGGATCACCACTTTATTTTAAGAATGTGAAATGTCAGAATAGCAGAGAGAATTATTTATTTCAGCTTTTATTTTTTTCATCACATTCCCAGTTGGTCAGAAGTTTACATACTTGCAATTAGTATTTGGTAGCATTGCCTTTAATTTGTTTAACTTGGGTCAAACGTTTTGGGTAGACTTCCACAAGCTTCCCACAATAAGTTGGGTGAATTTTGGCCCATTCCTCCTGACACAGCTGGTGTAACTGAGTCAGATTTATAGGCCTCCTTGCTCGCACACGCTTTTTCAGTTCTGCCCACATAGGATTGAGGTCAGGGCTTTGTGATGGCCACTCCAACACCTTGACTTTGTTGTCCTTAAGCCATTTTGCCACAATGTTGGAACTATGCTTGGGGTCATTGTCCATTTGGAAGACCCATTTGCGACCAAGCTTTAACTTCCTGACTGATGTCTTGAGATGTTGCTTCAATATATCCACATAATTTTCCTACCTCATGATGTCATCTATTTTGTGAAGTGCACCAGTCCCTCCAGCAGCAAAGCACCCCCACAAAATGATGCTGCCACCCCGGTGCTTCATGGTTGGAATGGTGTTCTTCGGTTTGCAAGCCTCCCGCTTTCTCCTCCAAACATAATGTCATTTTGGCCAAACAGTTCTAATTTTGTTTCATCAGATGAGAGGACATTTCTCCAAAAAGTACGATCTTGTCCCCATGTGCAGTTGCAAACTAATCCTGGCTTTTTATTGGCAGTTTTGGAGCAGTGGCTTCTTCCTTGCTGAGCGGCCTTTCAGGTTATGTCGATGTAGGACTCATTTCACTGTGGATATAGATAATTTTGTACCTGTTTCCTCCAGCTACTTCACAAGGTCCTTTGCTGTTGTTCTGGGATTTATTTGTACTTTGTGCACCAAAGTACGTTCATATCTAGGAGACAGAACACGTCTCCTTCCTGAGTGGTATGACGGCTGCGTGGTCCCATGGTGTTTATACTTGCGTACTATTGTTTATACAGATGAACGTGGTACCTTCAGGCATTTGAAAATTGCTCCCAAGGATGAACCAGACTTGTGGAGGTCTACAAAAAAAATCTGAGGTCTTTGCTGATTTCATTTGATTTTCCCATGATGTCAAGCAAAGAGGCATTGAGTTTGAAGGTAGGCCTTGAAATACATCCACAGGTACACCTCCAATTGACTCAAATTATGTCAATTAGCCTATCAGAAACTTCTGAACCACTGGAATTGTGATACAGTGAATTATAAGTGAAATCATGTCTGTAAACAATTGTTGGAAAAATTACTTGTGTCATGCACAAAGTAGATGTCCTAACCTACTTGCCAAAACTATAGTTTATTAACAAGAAATTTGTGGAGTGGTTGAAAAACTAGTTTCAATGACTCCAACCTAAGTGTATGTACATAATTTCTACTCATCTACCAATAGGTGCCCTTCTCTGCGGGCATTACAAAACCTCCCTGGTGTTTGTGGTTGAATCTGTGTTTGAAATTCAGATAATTGTACAGAGATGAGGTAGGCATTCAAAAATCATGTTAAACACTATTACTGCACACAGAGTGAATCCGTCCAAC
This sequence comes from Oncorhynchus keta, assembly GCF_023373465.1. Lineage (NCBI taxonomy): Eukaryota > Metazoa > Chordata > Actinopteri > Salmoniformes > Salmonidae > Oncorhynchus > Oncorhynchus keta. The sequence continues at coordinate 9,310,982 of NC_068434.1, forward strand.
GTATTATGTTGTTGTGCTTCTACACCTGCATAGCTTGCTGTTTGGGGTTTTAGGCTGGGTTTCTGTACAGCACTTTGAGATATCAGCTGATGTACAAAGGGCTTTATAAATACATTTGATTTGATTTGATTTGTTATGCAAATCTCCTGAACTTACTTAAGCTTTTCATACTTATTGACTCAAGACATTTCAGCTTTTCATACTTATTGACTCAAGACATTTCAGCTTTGCATACTTATTGACTCAAGACATTTCAGCTTTTCATACTTATTGACTCAAGACATTTCAGCTTTTCATTTTTAATTAATTTGTACAAATTTCTAAAAACATAACTCCACTTTGACATTATGGGTTGTTGTGTCTAGTCCAGTGACAAACATTTTAATCCATTTTAAATGCAGGTTGTAACAAAACTAAATGAGGAAAAACATATTGGCCCATTTTTTTCCCTCAAGGCCCCCAATATTAGCCAGATCATTTTGCGCAAAAAAAAAAAACTAAAACAAGTTAGACAGTCCCACTAGGCAAAAAAATGATTTGTTTGGCAATATCAAGGCCTTCAGTTTGGAGACATGTTGGCTATAACCAAGCATAACGCACGCGCCGCGGTTAGAACATAATGACTTGTAATGATTTCAACTATTTTATTGTCAGTGGCCTTATCTCTGCGGTCCCGTAATTACATACCAGTCTACTCTTCAGAAGCAGTCTGTGAAATTTAAAAATAACCAAAAGAAACAGCCTACTTAAACAAGTTAACTGCATTTGGATAAGCAAACGTCAGATAAAACTACAGCAGGGTACACCAACTGGCCCACGGGGGATTTTTGTTTGCCCCCCCAAGTGTTTTTGTTGTTGACATTAAACACAGTAAAAACACCAGCAAATCAGCTCCAAGTGATTTTAATTTTGGATATGTGTTCCCAAGGTATTCCCTACATAATGGAGCGATAGATGTGATCGTATACATATGTAAGCAAGGTTTGAAATGATTATGTTTGGGCGGTTAACCCCCCAAAAAAAAATAAAAAATAAAATAAAGTCAAAAATAATTATAGGCCTAAACGAATATGTTCGATATCCTTATAAATCTGTTGTCAATATCAATAACTTAATCAACAGTTAGTCTACAACAGGGAGGTGTAACGTTTGAGAGGTCCTAGGACGAGCGTAAACTTTTCTCTCTCCGAGTTCGTTTGTTAATCGCAACAAAGACTCCAACATAAACAGCCATGGGATAACTTGTATCTGTTCCAGGCAAATGCAGCTTGTTTCTTTGTACCGATAACATTATCAATTTACCTGATTTGAGTTATTGACGGGATCCCGACAATAGACTTTCCCAACTCGACTGGTCTTCGGACACGCTTGTTGATTAAAATTTCCGGATCATTATCGCAAAAAAGTGGATGATTCTCGGTGTATTACAATGGATCTGAGGATCAGCACACAAGGAAAAAAGTTCCAATGTAATTTTTTACATCACATCCCGCTTCCGGCCCATAGAGGGAGAAGGAGGTGCGACCATGGGCGCAACATGGGCTCATGCGCACGGTCGCGATTTGGGACATTTGTCTAAATTATACGACTCCTGTTCCGTTAGGCACTGGAGCACGCATTTTAAGGCAAATTCACGTGATAAATGTAGGCCTAACCTAAACCTATACTAATCAAGTTTGAGGCCAGTTTCCCTAAATTCCCTAAAATCAGTGATGCCTCTGATGTCATCCCATATTATGGGATGGGGGCTCAAGCGTTTCTAACTAACCTTCTAATCTAGAATCATAATCCCTAATCTTCCATTAACGACACAGAGAGCCTTTTTCAAAATGACTCTGTCAAGGCAACCAACCTACAGACGTAGGACCTTCATTTAATAATTTATTTATTATAAGCAGGAAATGCAAACGTGTGATGTATCTAAGTTTTTAAAAAGCTTCTGAAGTTTGCAATTTCCACTTTAAAATGTCAAATTTGTATGAACCCCATTCAAACATTTCTGTTAATTGTAATCTACATAATAATTCACATTTCCTGTAAATGGAGGATTATTTTCCTGCTGTAGCAAACTGGCTCAAATGAAGATCCTACACCTGTACTGTATAGACCCACTCTGAGTGTCCAGAAACCCCACTTCCAGTCTAGGCCAGCTGTCCAATAAAATCCTACCTGTCATCATCAGAGTGCACCTTGTCAGTGTTTATTTGGAATTGCTCTCTAACATTGCATTTCAATTAAATTCAGAGTTTAGCCAAAGATAGCAGTGCTGGAAATTTTTAATAGCTTTTCACAATGAATAGCCCCAACCAACAATACACATTACATTGTGAGTGAAGGTTGTTGAACACAGTCTCAAGAACTTTAGTGATGGAGCCTAAAGGTGAGGAAGATGTTTTTGCAGCCCCATTTTAAAAAACTTCCTTCCTGTATTGGCACCCTACCAGAATGCAATCATACGACTAGAGTAGACAACATGAGTTATCTGGAACACAATAAGTGTTTGTTTTTTCATTGCTAAATGCTATTATTTTGATGTGAGGTTGTCCCTTAAATCTGCTTAGGTTAGTGCTGATCTATGATCAGGTCTCCCCTGTTCATGTAATCATATTCATTATGATCTAAAAGGTGAAACTGATCCTAGATCAGCACTCATACTCTGAGATGCTTTATGTACTGTATACTTTGAACAGCAGAGGACAGTATAACCTAACAGCAAGGAGATTGAAACTCGGTAACCCATGAAGTGTTTTTCTCCTTGCACTCCCACATCTCCACATGCCGTGTCATGAGGTTTCCCCTCAGGGATGATGTAATAACCATCTCCACATGTTTTTTTGTTGTTGATTGGTTCCCCTAAAAACGCACAGGGCCTAGAAGATGGAAACACCCAGCACTGAGTGGAAGAATACAGTACACGACATCACTCTAGTAAACAGTGGTATTTATTTCTATTCATTGAGGCCACAAGAGCAAAAGATGGACATTTCGTCCGTCGTCTTGGTGGGGGAACACACTGACCCGTTCAGGGGAAGGAATAGGCCCATTTGATGTCCTGTTTCAGTTATGTATTATGATCTTGTAACGCCAGGGTAGTGGGTTCGATTCCCGGGACCACCCATACGTAGAATGCATGCACACATGACTGTAAGTCGCTTTGGATAAAAGCGTCTGCTAAATGGCATATATATATATATATATATACATTGAATACATTTTGCCTCGAGGAAGAATAAGGATGGCAATATTGAAAGAAATGATTGGCTTTATCTTTATAGGCCTGTACCAAACAGATTGGACAGGGTGGTAGCAGGGTGGTAACAGGGTGGTAGCAGGGTGGTAACAGGGTGGTAACAAACTGGTAACAGGGTGGTAACAGGATGGTAACAGGGTGGTAACAAGGTGGTAACAGGATGGTAACAGGGTGGTAACAAGGTGGTAACAGGGTGGTAACAAACTGGTAACAGGGTGGTAACAGGGTGGTAACAGGGTGGTAACAAGGTGGTAACAGGGTGGTAACAAACTGGTAACAGGGTGGTAACAAGGTGGTAACAGGGTGGTAACAAACTGGTAACAGGGTGGTAACAAGGTGGTAACAGGGTGGTAAACAAGGTGGTAACAGGATATTAAATGGGTAGTTCACCTAAATGACAGAATGTTGATTTCCGTACCCTGTAAGCAGGCTAGAGATAGACAGTATGATTGATTAGGTGTTGTTTACCTGGCCACTGTCTCCAAAATGTTCATCTGTGCGCCAAAAAACAATGCAAGTCAATACCCCGATAATAATTTGTTGTTTTCATGTCCAAATCATCCAAAAGTGTCCTAAATTGATTGTAGTGTAGCTCAATATGGCTACTTAAAGATGATTTGGGCATGAAATGTGAAAACTGCTAATATGTAAATAACAGATAAGTACAATCTTAAACCAGACTGTAAAATAAACAGTTTATAATTAATCATGCCAAATTCAAAACAGCATTACTCATGATCCTTTCATCAGTTACGCAGAAAGTATGACATTTCCAGGATGACAAAATTGAAGTTATGCAGATTGCATGTGGACAGAGGTTCAGTGCTACTCTATTGTAGCAAGAAACTTAGTAATGTCAGATTTAGAGTCATTTACATGGAACTTCCTATGAGTTACATCACAGTATTACATCACTGACTGGCTTCTGTTGTCACAGTGTAAAATGTAGATCAGATTAGGCCTACACAGCAGCAGTCAGCAGTCACTCTGTGAATTTATATGGTTGAGTCTTATGTCATAGGTATTACGTTACTGTCTGCAGTAGGATACTGTGTTACCTAGGGCTACCGTTACTGTCTGCACTAGGATAACGTGTTACCTAGGGTCACCGTTACTGTCTGCACTAGGATAACATGTTACCTAGGGCCACTGTTACTGTCTGCAGTAGGATAACGTGTTACCTAGGGCCACTGTTACTGTCTGCAGTAGGATAACGTGTTACCTAGGGCCACTGTTACTGTCTGCAGTAGGATACCGTGTTACCTAGGGCCACTGTTACTGTCTGCAGTAGGATACCGTGTTACCTAGGGCAATATCTGAGGTATGCATCTGCATCATATCTTCTGACAAATCAGAACACAGTCCGGGAAGGAAAGACTACACATCACATTATGATCAGAACATTTGTGGTAGTAGATCATAGATCTAGAGATTAAATCTAGCATCATGGGAAATCCTGCACCCTCTGATCACTTGCAGTTTTTGGGCGTCCCAGCTCTCTCAATGTGATTCCTTCAGCTGTCGTATTTACTTTCTGGAGTAGATAACGGTGGATAATGATGGATAATGGTGATTAAAGGTGGATAATGGTGGATAACGGTGGTTAATGGTGGATAATGGTGGACAATGGTGGTTAATGGTGGATAATGGTGGATACTGGTGGGCAATGATGATAATGGTGGGTAACGGTGGATAACGGTGGATAATGGTGGGTAATGGTGGATAACGGTGGATAACGGTGGATAATGGTGGATAATGGTGGTTAACGGTGGATAACGGTGGATAATGGTGGTTAAGGGTGGATAATGGTGGCTAACGGTGGACAATGGTGGATAATGGTGGATAATGGTGGATGCCTCGTCAGCTGTAGCCCTCCTAGTTGAACACAGGCCTACTACGGGCCACTGTTGACCACATGGTTTCAAGTTAACATAACCTGTGCCATTCTAAGACAACATAACCTGTACCATTCTAAGACAACATAACCTGTACCATTCTAAGACAACATAACCTGTGCCATTCTAAGACAACATAACCTGTGCCATTCTAAGACAACATAACCTGTGCCATTCTAAGACAACATAACCTGTGCCATTCTAAGACAACATAACCTGTGCCATTCTAAGACAACATAACCTGTGCCATTCTAAGACAACATAACCTGTGCCATTCTAAGACAACATAACCTGTGCCATTCTACATTAACATAACCTGTACCATTCTAAGACAACATAACCTGTGCCATTCTACATTAACATAACCTGTACCATTCTAAGACAACATAACCTGTGCCATTCTAAGACAACATAACCTGTGCCATTCTAAGACAACATAACCTGTACCATTCTAAGACAACATAACCTGTGCCATTCTACATTAACATAACCTGTGCCATTCTAAGTTCCCAAAACCTGTGCCATTCTACATTAACATAACCTATGCCATTCTAAGACAACATAACCTGTACCATTCTAAGACAACATAACCTGTGCCATTCTAAAATAACATAACCTGTGCCATTCTAAGACAACATAACCTGTGCCATTCTAAGACAACATAACCTGTGCCATTCTAAGACAACATAACCTGTGCCATTCTAAGACAACATAACCTGTGCCATTCTAAGACAACATAACCTGTGCCATTCTAAGACAACATAACCTGTGCCATTCTAAGACAACATAACCTGTGCCATTCTAAGTTAACATAACCTATGCCATTCTAAGACAACCTAACCTGTAACCCATTCTAAGACAACATAACCTGTACCATTCTAAGACAACATAACCTGTACCATTCTAAGACAACATAACCTGTGCCATTCTAAGACAACATAACCTGTGCCATTCTAAGACAACATAACCTGTGCCATTCTACATTAACATAACCTGTACCATTCTAAGACAACATAACCTGTGCCATTCTAAGACAACATAACCTGTGCCATTCTAAGACAACATAACCTGTACCATTCTAAGACAACATAACCTGTGCCATTCTACATTAACATAACCTGTGCCATTCTACATTAACATAACCTGTGCCATTCTACATTAACATAACCTGTGCCATTCTACATTAACATAACCTGTGCCATTCTACATTAACATAACCTGTGCCATTCTACATTAACATATTCTACATTAACATAACCTGTGCCATTCTACATTAACATAACCTGTGCCATTCTACATTAACATAACCTGTGCCATTCTACATTAACATAACCTGTGCCATTCTAAGACAACATAACCTGTGCCATTCTACATTAACATAACCTGTACCATTCTAAGACAACATAACCTGTGCCATTCTAAGACAACATAACCTGTGCCATTCTAAGACAACATAACCTGTACCATTCTAAGACAACATAACCTGTACCATTCTAAGACAACATAACCTGTGCCATTCTAAGACAACATAACCTGTGCCATTCTAAGACAACATAACCTGTGCCATTCTAAGACAACATAACCTGTGCCATTCTAAGACAACATAACCTGTGCCATTCTAAGACAACATAACCTGTGCCATTCTAAGACAACATAACCTGTGCCATTCTAAGACAACATAACCTGTGCCATTCTAAGACAACATAACCTGTGCCATTCTACATTAACATAACCTGTGCCATTCTACATTAACATAACCTGTGCCATTCTAAGTTCCCAAAACCTGTGCCATTCTACATTAACATAACCTATGCCATTCTAAGACAACATAACCTGTGCCATTCTAAGACAACATAACCTGTGCCATTCTACATTAACATAACCTGTGCCATTCTAAGTTCCCAAAACCTGTGCCATTCTACATTAACATAACCTATGCCATTCTAAGACAACATAACCTGTGCCATTCTAAGACAACATAACCTGTGCCATTCTAAGACAACATAACCTGTGCCATTCTAAGTTAACATAACCTGTGCCATTCTACATTAACATAACCTGTGCCATTCTAAGTTCCCAAAACCTGTGCCATTCTACATTAACATAACCTATGCCATTCTAAGACAACATAACCTGTGCCATTCTACATTAACATAACCTGTGCCATTCTAAGTTCCCAAAACCTGTGCCATTCTAAGACAACATAACCTGTGCCATTCTAAGACAACATAACCTGTGCCATTCTACATTAACATAACCTGTGCCATTCTAAGTTCCCAAAACCTGTGCCATTCTAAGTTAACATAACCTGTGCCATTCTAAGTTAACATAACCTGTGCCATTCTACATTAACATAACCTATGCCATTCTAAGACAACATAACCTGTGCCATTCTAAGTTAACATAACCTGTGCCATTCTAAGACAACATAACCTGTGCCATTCCATTCTAAGACAACATAACCTGTGCCATTCTACATTAACATAACCTGTGCCATTCTAAGTTCCCAAAACCTGTGCCATTCTACATTAACATAACCTATGCCATTCTAAGACAACATAACCTGTGCCATTCTAAGACAACATAACCTGTGCCATTCTAAGACAACATAACCTGTGCCATTCTAAGACAACATAACCTGTGCCATTCTACATTAACATAACCTGTACCATTCTAAGACAACATAACCTGTGCCATTCTAAGACAACATAACCTGTACCATTCTAAGACAACATAACCTGTACCATTCTAAGACAACATAACCTGTGCCATTCTAAGACAACATAACCTGTGCCATTCTAAGACAACATAACCTGTGCCATTCTAAGACAACATAACCTGTACCATTCTAAGACAACATAACCTGTACCATTCTAAGACAACATAACCTGTGCCATTCTACATTAACATAACCTGTGCCATTCTAAGTTAACATAACCTGTGCCATTCTAAGACAACATAACCTGTGCCATTCTAAGACAACATAACCTGTGCCATTCTAAGACAACATAACCTGTACCATTCTAAGACAACATAACCTGTGCCATTCTACATTAACATAACCTGTGCCATTCTACATTAACATAACCTGTGCCATTCTACATTAACATAACCTGTGCCATTCTAAGTTCCCAAAACCTGTGCCATTCTACATTAACATAACCTATGCCATTCTAAGACAACATAACCTGTGCCATTCTAAGACAACATAACCTGTGCCATTCTACATTAACATAACCTGTGCCATTCTAAGTTCCCAAAACCTGTGCCATTCTACATTAACATAACCTATGCCATTCTAAGACAACATAACCTGTGCCATTCTAAGACAACATAACCTGTGCCATTCTAAGACAACATAACCTGTGCCATTCTAAGTTAACATAACATGTGCCATTCTAAGTTAACATAACCTGTGCCATTCTAAGACAACATAACCTGTGCCATTCTAAGACAACATAACCTGTGCCATTCTAAGTTAACATAACATGTGCCATTCTAAGTTAACATAACCTGTGCCATTCTAAGACAACATAACCTGTGCCATTCTAAGACAACATAACCTGTGCCATTCTACATTAACATAACCTGTGCCATTCTAAGTTCCCAAAACCTGTGCCATTCTAAGACAACATAACCTATGCCATTCTAAGACAACATGCCATTCTAAGACAAACCTGTGCCATTCTAAGTTAACATAACATGTGCCATTCTAAGTTAACATAACCTGTGCCATTCTAAGACAACATAACCTGTGCCATTCTAAGACAACATAACCTGTGCCATTCTACATTAACATAACCTGTGCCATTCTAAGTTCCCAAAACCTGTGCCATTCTAAGACAACATAACCTGTGCCATTCTAAGACAACATAACCTGTGCCATTCTACATTAACATAACCTGTGCCATTCTAAGTTCCCAAAACCTGTGCCATTCTAAGTTAACATAACCTGTGCCATTCTAAGTTAACATAACCTGTGCCATTCTACATTAACATAACCTATGCCATTCTAAGACAACATAACCTGTGCCATTCTAAGTTAACATAACCTGTGCCATTCTAAGACAACATAACCTGTGCCATTCTAAGACAACATAACCTGTGCCATTCTACATTAACATAACCTGTGCCATTCTAAGTTCCCAAAACCTGTGCCATTCTACATTAACATAACCTATGCCATTCTAAGACAACATAACCTGTGCCATTCTAAGACAACATAACCTGTGCCATTCTAAGACAACATAACCTGTGCCATTCTAAGACAACATAACCTGTGCCATTCTACATTAACATAACCTGTACCATTCTAAGACAACATAACCTGTGCCATTCTAAGACAACATAACCTGTGCCATTCTAAGACAACATAACCTGTGCCATTCTAAGACAACATAACCTGTGCCATTCTAAGACAACATAACCTGTGCCATTCTAAGACAACATAACCTGTACCATTCTAAGACAACATAACCTGTACCATTCTAAGACAACATAACCTGTGCCATTCTACATTAACATAACCTGTGCCATTCTAAGTTAACATAACCTGTGCCATTCTAAGACAACATAACCTGTGCCATTCTAAGACAACATAACCTGTGCCATTCTAAGACAACATAACCTGTACCATTCTAAGACAACATAACCTGTGCCATTCTACATTAACATAACCTGTGCCATTCTACATTAACATAACCTGTGCCATTCTAAGTTCCCAAAACCTGTGCCATTCTACATTAACATAACCTATGCCATTCTAAGACAACATAACCTGTGCCATTCTAAGACAACATAACCTGTGCCATTCTACATTAACATAACCTGTGCCATTCTAAGTTCCCAAAACCTGTGCCATTCTACATTAACATAACCTATGCCATTCTAAGACAACATAACCTGTGCCATTCTAAGACAACATAACCTGTGCCATTCTAAGACAACATAACCTGTGCCATTCTAAGTTAACATAACATGTGCCATTCTAAGCCATTTAACATAACCTGTGCCATTCTAAGACAACATAATGTGCCCTGTGCCATTCTAAGACAACATAACCTGTGCCATTCTACATTAACATAACCTGTGCCATTCTAAGTTCCCAAAACCTGTGCCATTCTAAGACAACATAACCTATGCCATTCTAAGACAACATAACCTGTGCCATTCTAAGTTAACATAACATGTGCCATTCTAAGTTAACATAACCTGTGCCATTCTAAGACAACATAACCTGTGCCATTCTAAGACAACATAACCTGTGCCATTCTGCCATTCTACATTAACATAACCTGTGCCATTCTAAGTTCCCAAAAACCTGTGCCATTCTAAGACAACATAACCTGTGCCATTCTAAGACAACATAACCTGTGCCATTCTACATTAACATAACCTGTGCCATTCTAAGTTCCCAAAACCTGTGCCATTCTAAGTTAACATAACCTGTGCCATTCTAAGTTAACATAACCTGTGCCATTCTACATTAACATAACCTATGCCATTCTAAGACAACATAACCTGTGCCATTCTAAGTTAACATAACCTGTGCCATTCTAAGACAACATAACCTGTGCCATTCTAAGACAACATAACCTGTGCCATTCTACATTAACATAACCTGTGCCATTCTAAGTTCCCAAAACCTGTGCCATTCTACATTAACATAACCTATGCCATTCTAAGACAACATAACCTGTGCCATTCTAAGACAACATAACCTGTGCCATTCTAAGACAACATAACCTGTGCCATTCTAAGACAACATAACCTGTGCCATTCTACATTAACATAACCTGTGCCATTCTAAGACAACATAACCTGTGCCATTCTAAGACAACATAACCTGTGCCATTCTAAGACAACATAACCTGTGCCATTCTAAGACAACATAACCTGTGCCATTCTAAGACAACATAACCTGTGCCATTCTAAGACAACATAACCTGTGCCATTCTACATTAACATAACCTGTGCCATTCTAAGACAACATAACCTGTGCCATTCTAAGACAACATAACCTGTGCCATTCTACATTAACATAACCTGTACCATTCTAAGACAACATAACCTGTACCATTCTAAGACAACATAACCTGTGCCATTCTACATTAACATAACCTGTACCATTCTAAGTTACCACAACTTTTGGAGATCTTTTTACTGAGAAGACTTTGTGAGCGTGACACACATGCCAATCATTGTTGACCACATCCTTTCATAATAGAATGTGATGGAATGTAAGAAAGAGGAAGTGCTCTGACTTCTAAAGTTGCTGTTGGTCACAGGCAGACTATAGTCCCCTGCACAGCTTTCCCATTAGGCTGGGCTGGGTGTGTTCATGAGGGAGTGTTTTCATAAAGAATAATACAATGGCATGAGTGATAGGGAGCGATGAGAATGTATTGCATCGATACTGAACTTCTCACTGGAGGCCAAATATCTTTGACTGACTTACAAACTAAAAGGTTTAGTCACGTCTCAAACAATTTCAAGAATGAACATCAGAAATGTCAAGAAGCAATAATTGAGAATTGTTTTATTTTATTATCTGATTAAGTGACACACCTTTGGCACAACATGAACTATTCTTATTGCTTTGAAAAAAAATATTAACATAGCATTCTCACACTACCATTATACAAACCATTTTGTTCATACCATAATGAACTATACAGGAAGCAGCCCAACAGGGATTTTCTAGCATACAAGCCCATTGTTTTACCAGACCATTATTTTCTCAACAATTTATTTTTCCTTGTCACTCCTATTATTATTATTATTATTATTATTATTATTATTATTATTATTATTATTATTATTATTATTATTATTATTATTATTATTATTATTATGTATATATTTTTTTAAGTCACTTTGCACAACTTTACATAAGTCCTAAGTACATAAGTCCTATTGACCGTGTTACCTAGGGCCACTGTTACTGTCTGCAGTAGGATACTGTTACTGTCTGCAGTAGGATACTGTTACTGTCTGCAGTAGGATACCGTGTTACCTAGGGCCACTGTTACTGTCTGCAGTAGGATACTGTTACTGTCTGCAGTAGGATAACGTGTTACCTAGGGCCACTGTTACTGTCTACAGTAGGATAACGTGTTACCTAGGGCCACTGTTACTGTCTGCAGTAGGCTCCCGTGTTACCTAGGGTCACCGTTACTGTCTGCAGTAGGATACTGTTACTGTCTGCAGTAGGATACCGTGTTACCTAGGGCCACCGTTACTGTCTGCAGTAGGATACCGTGTTACCTAGGGCCACTGTTACTGTCTGCAGTAGGATACTGTTACTGTCTGCAGTAGGATAACGTGTTACCTAGGGCCACTGTTACTGTCTGCAGTAGGATACTGTTACTGTCTGCAGTAGGATACCGTGTTACCTAGGGCCACTGTTACTGTCTGCAGTAGGATACTGTTACTGTCTGCAGTAGGATACCGTGTTACCTAGGGTCACCGTTACTGTCTGCAGTAGGATACTGTTACTGTCTGCAGTAGGATACCGTGTTACCTAGGGTCACCGTTACTGTCTGCAGTAGGATACTGTTACTGTCTGCAGTAGGATACCGTGTTACCTAGGGCCACCGTTACTGTCTGCAGTAGGATACTGTTACTGTCTGCAGTAGGATACCGTGTTACCTAGGGCCACTGTTACTGTCTGCAGTAGGATACTGTTACTGTCTGCAGTAGGATACCGTGTTACCTAGGGCCACTGTTACTGTCTGCAGTAGGATACCGTGTTACCTAGGGCCACTGTTACTGCCTGCAGTAGGATAACGTGTTACCTAGGGCCACTGTTACTGTCTGCAGTAGGATACTGTTACTGTCTGCAGTAGGATACTGTTACTGTCTGCAGTAGGCTACCGTGTTACCTAGGGCCACTGTTACTGTCTGCAGTAGGATACCGTGTTACCTAGGGCCACTGTTACTGTCTGCAGTAGGATAACGTGTTACCTAGGGCCACTGTTACTGTCTGCAGTAGGATACCGTGTTACCTAGGGCCACTGTTACTGTCTGCAGTAGGATACTGTTACTGTCTGCAGTAGGATACTGTTACTGTCTGCAGTAGGATACTGTTACTGTCTGCAGTAGGATGCCGTGTTACCTAAGGGCCACGGTTACTGCATGTCTCCCCATGGTGGTCAAATGCATCATTAATGTTGAATGTTTTAAAATGTGACAAAAAACATTTGTGTGAGAGACCCTACTGTGTCTTATAGTGTAACAGACATCACACTACTGTGTATTATAGTGTAACAGACATCACACTACTGTGTATTATAGTGTAACAGACATCACACTACTGTGTATTATAGTGTAACAGACATCACACTACTGTGTATTATAGTGTAACAGACATCACACTACTGTGTATTATAGTGTAACAGACATCACACTACTGTGTATTATAGTGTAACAGACATCACACTACTGTGTCTTATAGTGTAACAGACATCACACTGCTGTGTATTATAGCGTAACAGACATCACAATGCTTTCTTACCAGTACCACTTCCTCCCTGACCAAATTTAACCAAGACTGGATCTCAAAACCTCTGTTTTGCAAACTCACTTCCGCTTGACAGAGTCTTATCCAGCTATGCCACCGAAAATCTGGCAATTTGATTGAAACTTTAAGATGATTCATTTCCTTTTTAAATTATCTGAAAAATCATACAATGAATATTCTGAGAATTAGTATATATATATATATATATATATATATATATATATATATATATATGTGTATATATATATTATCTTTTTACACTAGGATTATGACTCTCGCACTCAACAATACATGACAGTATGAGAATATATGGTCATTATCAGTCTTTCATTGAACTCTGCATTTCCTCCCATGTTGTGCAAAAGCACATAGGAATCTCTCCACTAATCTCTCTGCACACACCCTCCCTTCATGCAAGTTGAGACACTTCTTCTCAGATACTTTACACCCTCCTTCCTGGGGAACTTTTCTGTTAATCGGCTTCCTCTCTCTGCTGTCTCTCACCACCCCCCCCAACCCCCCATCACCCCCATGCCCCCTCCCTCCCCCAGGAAGGAGGGGTAACTCCTCTCTTCCTCTCCAGTTTCTATCCAATGGACCGCCTTGAATCCTTTGTATTCTAGCGAGGAGTGAGTCACAGCGTTGGAATGCCAGTTGATTTGAATTGAGGGGGTTAATGGAGTGGAGGAGGATTTGGGATAAAGAGGGGGCAGTCCTGTCTGTGTAAGATCTATCACGCAACAGGAAGCAATGCAGGGAGTTTCCGTAATCAACGACCTCTCTTCCCCCATGTAAAGATGTGGGCAGCAAGCCACAACTTGCGATGGGCCAACTGCTTCTGTGTAACAGCTGCAAACACTGACATCTTCATATTACGGTTGGGGGTCAATTCCAATTGTGAAGTCAGTCAATTCATTAAGTGATTTTAATTTTTAAAATTCCAAAATGGAAAAAACGTTTGAAATAAAATCACTTCTCCTTTTCAGTTTATTGAGAAATTATTGAAAATAAATGTATTTTAACTAACTTAAATTTGAATGGACCAGAATCGTGCCCCACCCGTGTCGTTGCAGTAACTTGAACTGTCTCTGTCTCACACACACACATTTAGGTAACCCGAGGTTAGAAAAATGTGTGTGTGTGTGTGTGTGTGTGTGTGTGTGTGTGTGTGTGTGTGTGTGTGTGTGTGTGTGTGTGTGTGTGTGTGTGTGTGTGTGTGTGTGTGTGTGTGTGTGTGTGTGTGTTTTCTCATAATGAGACAGGATATCAAACGTAAACAGAGAGGTTTTGTACACTGTATCTTTTTAGGACTTGACCATCAAACAATGTCCCCGGTATCAGTAAGAATAGTGATCAGATAAAAGGCCTTTGGGTTAACAGAGGACACCACTCAGCATGTCATACAGTAAGCAGGGGCCTTCAATGGCTTTCTTATGTAATGTTTAGCCATGCAGTTCTAATATATCCAACTGTAGTAAACCCAAACAGCAAAAGCAAGGGGCCAAGAGGGAAAAGTGATTCAACATGCAACCTTTACTTCATTTAAACAGATTTAAAAGTGTTGTTATGAGGTTAAAATCGCAGTGCTATTATTTTTTTCAGGACGGATATTGCCTTTTTAAGCTTCTGCTTTTCTGTAAAAAAAAACAACAACATTAGGTTGTTTACATAAACACAGTGATTGAGTTTAGATACACAGAACACTCACACATACACAGAACACTCACACACACAGAACACTCACACTCACACACAGAACACACACACACACAGAACACTCACACACACAGAACACTCACACATACACAGAACACTCACACATACACAGGACATGTGGATTTTAGAGTCAACCTAGAGTAGTCGTAATCGTAAATCAAATCAACGTTTACTCCTATTCGTCACAGTGAAAGCAAAATCAAATATATAACAGTATAAAAAGCAGTATAAAGAGTATAAATTATGAAATGTGCTGTGTCAAGGATTAATGTTATTCCCAAAGAAATATGGGGAATAGTGGCAGCAGTTTAAATAAATAGTTTTAAATAGTACACCATTGTTGTGTGTGTTTGTAATAGCAGCTCTTCAGTAGTCTAGTAGAAGAAATAGTAACACTCAGCATTAAGGCGATAGATTGGGGATAAGGCCCTGCAATAGAGTAGCATCCTGTCCATGTACGTCAAGCCGCCTCACGCTACAGGATCAGGAGATAGTAGGTAGCATCCTGTCCATGTACGTCAAGCCGCCTCACGCTACAGAAACAGGAGATGGTGGGTAGCATCCTGTCCATGTACGTCAAGCTGCTTCACGCTACAGAAACAGGAGATAGTAGGTAGCATCCTGTCCATCAAGCTGCCTCACGCTACAGAAACAGGAGATAGTAGGTAGCATCCTGTCCATCAAGCTGCCTCACGCTACAGAAACAGGAGATAGTAGGTAGCATCCTGTCCATCAAGCTGCCTCACGCTACAGAAACAGGAGATAGTAGGTAGCATCCTGTCCATCAAGCTGCCTCACGCTACAGAAACAGGAGATAGTAGGTAGCATCCTGTCCATCAAGCTGCCTCACGCTACAGAAACAGGAGATAGTAGGTAGCATCCTGTCCATCAAGCTGCCTCACGCTACAGAAACAGGAGATAGTAGGTAGCATCCTGTCCATCAAGCCGCCTCACGCGACAGAAACAGGAGATGGTGGGTAGCATCCTGTCCATGTACGTCAAGCCGCCTCACGCTACAGAAACAGGAGATAGTAGGTAGCACTACAAGTATCAACAGCAGTAGTACATTGGTGTCACTTTAGCAGAGGCTCTTATCCAGAGCGACTTACAGCAGTGAGTGCAGACATTTTAATACTTTTTTACTACTGGAATCGAACCCACAACCACAACAATGCTCTACCAACTGAGCTACACGGCACTATACAGAAGTAGTAGTAGTAGTAGTAGTAGCAGTATCAGTAGTAGCAGTAGTAGCAGTAATACTAGTAGTAGTAGCAGTAGTAGTAGTAGTAGTAGCAGTATCAGTAGTAGTAGTAGTAGTAGCAGTAGTAGTAGTAGTAGTAGTAGTAGTAGTAGCAGTATCAGTAGTAGTAGTAGTAGTAGCAGTAGTAGTAGTAGTAGTAGCAGTAGCAGTAGTAGTAGTAGTAGTAGTAGTAGCAGTATCAGTAGTAGTAGTAGTAGTAGCAGTAGTAGTAGTAGTAGTAGTAGTAGTAGTAGTAGCAGTATCAGTGTAGTAGTAGTAGTAGCAGTAGTAGTAGTAGTAGTAGTAGTAGTAGCAGTAGCAGTAGCAGTAGCAGTAGCAGTAGCAGTAGTAGTAGTAGCAGTATCAGTATCAGTAGTAGTAGTAGTAGTAGTAGCAGCAGTATCAGTAGTAGTAGTAGTAGTAGCAGTATCAGTAGTAGTAGTAGTAGCAGTAGCAGTAGTAGTAGTAGCAGTATCAGTAGTAGTAGTAGTAGTAGCAGTCAGTGGCAGTAGTAGTAGTAGTAGTAGTAGCAGTAGCAGTGGCAGTGGCAGTAGTAGTAGCAGTAGCAGCAGCAGTAGCAGTAG